>NC_044388.1:600000-843523 GCF_006542625.1 Nomascus leucogenys | reverse complement strand
TGGCTAACATGGTGAAACCTCGTCTCTACTAAAAATACAAAAAATTAGCCGGGCGTGGTGGTGGGTGCCCGTAGTCCCAGCTACTTGGGAAGCTAAGGCAGGAGAATGGCATGAACCCATGAGGCGGAGCTTGCAGTGAGCTGAGATCGCGCCACTGCACTCCAGCCTGGGTGACAGAGCGAGACTCCGTCTCAAAAAAAAAAAAAAAAAAAACCGGAGTCCCCCCTTATCTGTGGTTTTGCTTTCCCAGGTTTCAGTTACCCGTGGTCAACTGCAGTCCGAAAACATTAAATAGAAATTTAATAGAAAAAGAAAATTCCAGAAAGGAACAATTCATACATTTTAAATTATGTGCCGTTCTGAGTAGCGTGATGAAATCTCACACCCTGCTCCATCCTGCCTGGAAAGTGAATCATCCTTTTGTGTCCATGCTATAAATGCTTAGTAGATGGCTGTCACAGTATCACAGTGCTTGTGTTCAAGTAACCCTTATTTTACATGACAGTGGCCCCAAAGCACAAGAATAGTGATGCAATTGACATGCCAACAAGAAGTGCTTCCTTTTAAGTGAAAAGGTGAAAGTTCTTGACTTAATAAGAAAAAAAAAAAAGAACTTGTTACTGAGGTTTCTAAGATCTATAGTAAATAAGACATTTAAGTGAGAGACCATTTCACAAACTCTTACTACAGTATATGTTATAGTGTTCTATTTTATTATTATTAATCTCTTACTGTGCCTAATTTACAAGTTAAGCTTTATCATATGTATGGTACAGGAAAAAACAGTATTAGATGGCGTCAATCTATCTGAGATTTCAGGCATCCACTGGGCTTTTGAATGAATCCCCTTGGAAAAGCGGGGACTACGCTACCACTGAATTGTCTGTTGAAAAAAACGGCTAAAATGTAATACCTGTACTATGTTTATTTACCACAAATTTTAAAAAAAGAAAAAATGGCCGGGCAACGTGGCTCATGCCTGTAATCCCAGCACTTTGGGAGGCCGAGCGGGCAGATCACATTGAGGCCAGGAGTTCAAGACCAAGCCTGCCAACACGGCGAAACCCCATCTCTACTAAAAGTACCCAAATCAGTCGGGTGTGGTAGCGCACGCCTGCAATTCCAGCTACTAGGAGACAATGCGGAGAATGCTTGACCCCAGGGGGCGGAGGTTGCAGTGAACTGAGATTAAGCCACTGCACTCCAGCCTGGCGACACAGCAAGATTTGGTCTCAAAAATAATACAATAATAAATAATAAAATTTTAAAAATGTAAAACAGCTCCCCTTGCGAGGTCTAATCCCTCAGCTAGCTGCCAAGGTATCGCCTTTTTCCCTTGTGGGCAGGCTTATTCTGGACGGTCCTTGCCCGCCCACTTCCTGAACATCCTCCAGGGTAAATGTCTCTGTGCTTCACACATGTTATGAGTTTCTACCTTTATCTAGAGCAGGTACACATGAAAAGGTATTCTACCTTTCTTAAGATACCTGCTGCACCCCTTTGCCTGTATGAACCTTGCCTGTCTTTCAAGGGCCAAGACTCAGATCCCCTTCCTCACCCACCCATGCAAGCTTTGCTGACCCATTTCTCCCTCCTACTCTGTTGCCCCCAACTCTTTTTTTTTTTAAGACAGGGGTCTTGCTCTGTCCACCCAGGCCGGAGTGCAGGGCATGATCTCGCTCATTGCAACCTCCATCTCCTGGGCTCAAGGGATCTCCCACCTTAGCCTTTGGAGTAGCTGGAACACACAGTGTCTACACCAAGCCCGGCTAATTTTTTAATTTTTTGTAGAGACAGGTTTCGCCATGTTGCCCAGGCTGATCTCGAACTCCTGAGCTCAAACTACCTGCCTCAACCTCCCAAAGTCTGGAATTACAGGCGTGAGCCACCGTACCCGGCCATTTCTCTTTATCTCTTCTCACCAGCAGTCCAAGGGGACACTGTCTGTAGACTTCCGCTGGGTGTCACTCACCTTTTCCACATCAGTAAAGCAGGGAATGCCTGTCCTAACGACAAATGTGACTGTGTATAGGAAGACAAAGGTGTAAGACCAACCAAGGGTTTGTTTCCTCTCTCTCCTCTGACTAGCACATGCTGAAAACAGTCAATAAATAATGATAGTTTGTCCGCGCCCAGCCTGATGATTGAACTAAAAGGTGGGCATCCATTCTCAGAGTGCTGAGCAGTAGTGCCCGGCCTCCGCACACCTTCAGGAACAATGGGGTTTTGATGCTGGGTCTGTATCATCAGAGGAGTGGAATTAGAAAGCCAGCAAAATCCTTAGGCCGGGCGCGGTGGCCACACCTGTAATCCCAGCACTTTCCGAGGCCGAGGTGGGTGGATCACGAGGTCAGGAGAATCGAGACCATCCTGGCTAACACGGTTGAAACCCCGTCTCTACTAAAATACAAAAAATTAGCTGGTGTGGTGGCGGGGGCCTGTAGTCCCAGCTACTCGGGAGGCTGAGGCAGGAGAATGGGCATGAACCCGGGAGGCAGAGCTCGCAGTGAGCCGAGACGCGCCACTGTACTGCAGCCTGGCGACAGAGCGAGACTCCGTCTCATAAAAAAAAAAAAAAAGCCAGCAAAATCCCTTTCAAGGGAAAAGATGGGTTTCTAACAAGCACTCAGTGCTAATAACCAATGTGGACTGAGTGCTTACGAGGATACTACACACTCTTCTAGGTGTTTATATGGGTTGTCTCATTTAATTCTTATAAATCATAAGATAGGTACTGTTTTCCCTATTTTGTGAATGGATGAAACTGGAGCTTAGAGGTTAGAAATACTATCTTTAGCAGGTTTTAAGAAACTATTTCCCTGTTATCTTTGAAGATTCCTTTTCCACAATTTAACTATAAGGTTTCTGCTACATTCTTTGCCATAGCTATAAATTATTAGACAGATGAATGTAAAACCCTTCCTTTAGGGCTTATAAAATAATCAACCTTCCTTCCTTCCCTTCCTTTCCTCCCTCCCTTCCTATTTTTTGAGACGGTCTCACTTTGTTGCCCAGGCTGGAGTGCAATGGCACAATCTCGGCTCACCTGTGCTCCCAGTTCAAGCGATTCCCATGCCTCAGCCTCCTGAGTAGCTGGGATACAGGCGTGCACCACCATGCCTGGCTAATTTTTTTTATTCTAGTAGAGATGGGTTTCACCATGTTGGCCAGGCTGGTCTCAAACTCCTGACCTCAGATGATCCGCCCACCTCGACCCTCCCAAACTGCTGCATTACAGCATGACCACCACGCCCGGCCTCTTTCTTTCTTTTGAATTATAATATGTCTCACTATGTTGCCCAGGCAGGTCTCAGAACCTAGCCTCAGGAGATCCCCGTCTCGTCTCCCAAAGTCCTGGGATTACTGACATAAAATCATTTGATAAACCAAGTTACAAAGCTTTGTGAAGTCACCATGTCCATGTGACTTCAGATTAAAACCGTACTAAGGGCACACTCTAGTTCCTGCTTCCTCCCCAGGCCCTTCCCGTGTGAGGCAGCAGAGAGAGGTGGAGTCTTCCCACCTGGGCGAGCTTTCCACGACTGTCTGGGGAAGGGGATGTTGAACAATTCTTTCTCACTGGATTAGAAAGGCCTTCACCTACCTCTTGGAGAAGGAGTGGTCAGAGGCTGGTCATTGTCACTAGTGGTTGAGTTCCTTGGAGAAGAGGCAGACCTGTAGGAAGAGGGGGCAAAGACAGAATGTAGCGGTGTCCCTGGGGCTTCGAGTCCTGGAAGTCCCAGGAAAGCCTCTGGTCCAGGGTCTCCCAAGTTCCTTCCCTTTCTCTTTCCTCTCTGGTTTCCCTGAGTATCTCCCAGGCTCCAGGTACCAAAAGCTCTCCACAGGACAGGTCTGAGGTCGCATGCAGTTTGACGGGTTTACCTTATACGCTCTCTCCCGATCCTTTCAACGGGCCACCAATTTACTTAGGAGATTCTCAAGGCCTGAGAGGTCAGCAAAGGTTCGCAAATCAGCAGCGAACCCAGTTTCGCCAAAGGCGCGGTAACAGTACCCTAGGGTTCCACAGCTGGAGTTCTGGTGACGCCATCCACCAGTGTCAGGAGAGGCCGGGAAGGTCAGGACCCGCGCCCAGCTCCGGAGCGGATGGGCGCGCCGCGCAGCCGGGCCAGGACGGGAGGCGAGGGCCGTGGCCGCCTTCTGGCCCGCCTCGGACCTGGGACGCCGGACTGCCGCCCCCTCCGGGCTGCCTTCGCCGTCCAGCGCGCGGTCCGCGCAAGCTGCCAAGCCTCACTGGGCCCCAGCCCGCGCCCCGCGCCCGGGAGACCCTCGACCCCTGCGAACGCGGGGTGGACGCGGCGGCTGGGTTGGTTCGCCCCGCGGCCCCGTCCCCCCCCCGCCCCCGCCCCGAGCCCCCCGCTTACCAGCACTCGCGGAGCGCGCTGCGCTGGGGGCGGCCGGTGCTCGGAAGCCGCTTCCCAGCCACCGCGACCCTCTGCCCACGGGAGCGCTGAGCTTCGGCCGCTCCGGGTTTCGTTCCTGCCGCGGCCGAGGTGGCTGCGGCGAGTGTGGGCGACCCGCTCTCCGGCGCCCCCGCCCTCCCCTCGTGCTCACCTTTCCAGTCCGACGGGCTGCAGGGGAAGGCCGGCGCGGCTCCGCGCGTCCTTTTGAACTCAACGGGGCGGGCACCGCGGAGTCGCCGAGGCCGGCAGAGGCCGAACGAGGACCCCGAGCGGAGGAAGCCGCGGGTGGCGCGCGGGGTTGGCGCAAGCCGGAGGGGTGGGGGGGGGCAGGCCGACCGGGTGGACAGGAAAAAGCGGAGAGAAACCGCCCTCTGCAGGTCCCCTCGGCTCCCCGGGAGGAAAGGCAGCCTGCCCTTCTCGATTGTCACTTTACTTCCATCCGGAGCCGCTTCCTCTCTCGCCCCGAGGCTCGGGGTTGCGGGGTGGGTGGGGGGACCAGATTGGAGCCGCGGGCTAACTGGGATCCGTCCCATTTCCCTGGGCTTGAATTCTCTGAATTTTTAGCTAATGTGGAAAGTTACATTTATTTGCATTTGTTTATCGCTTGCCCACATAGGTCTGTGTCCCGAAGCTTGGCAGATGAGCGAACTTAGCCAGCACACCCCCGGCCGTGAAGCAGGGAGGGGAAGCGGGGAGAGCAACGAGCCCCACCGGGTCTTGCCAGCTGGACGTTCTTGTGGGGCAGCGTTGGGCAGCGGTTAGGAGTGTCGTGGACTTTGGATTCAAACAGCCCTAGCTCCTCTGCTTGCTAGCTGGGTGACTTTGGGCAAATTAACATCTAGAAAATCTGTTTCCTCATTCCTAAAATGCGGGGCTGAAAGTGATCCTGCCTGTAAAGCCATCTCATATCCATGGTTCTAGAGCATGGTGAGCACCTCAATTTGAATAATCAGTGCCATGCTTTAGCTGCCTCTTGACTCACTCGTTTGTGGCAGGAAATGTTCCCAAATTAATCAGAAGAATTCAGTGACTAAGAGGATGTAATAGTGTATAACTCAGGCACTGGAATCAGCTCTGCTGTGTGATTTGGACAAGTTGCTTGTTTCGTTTCTCTTATCTGGGGCAATACCTGTCTGATAGAGTGACTGTTGGGACGAAATAAGTAGTAAATATGTACTGTAAGGCATTAGAACCTTGCCTGGCACGTAGTAAGTGCTCAATAAACGCTAGCTCTTGTTACCTTGGCTTCCCGTTTAGGATTGGAACCCTTGTGATTATTCTTTCCCTCCCAGTGATAGACTTCTGTGCTTACTTCGCACTCCTGTGCGTTCTGTAGGTTTGTAAACCAGTATTTATACAGAAATACTTTCTATAGAAAGACAGGCATCATCAGATTGTGCAGTTAATCCGGAAACGGACTGAAAGGGAAGGTCTCAGAGGAAAGAGTCATAAAGGGAGAAAACAAAACAAAGTCATAAGCAAAGCAAGAGTAGTTGCTTTTATTCCTAAAGTGTTCGTTATAAAAGAAACCAGAGGGCAGGGCACTGTGGCTCACGCTTGTAATCCCAGCACTTCGGGAGGCGGTGGATCACTTGTGGTCAGTAGTTTGAGACCAGTCTGGCCAACAAGGTGAAACCCTGTCTCTACTAAAAATACAAAATCCGCTGGGCGTGGTGGCGCACACCTGTAATCGCAGCTACTCTGGAGGCTGAGGCACGAGAATTGCTTGAACCTGGGAGGCAGAGGTTGCAGTGAGGTGAGATCACACCATTGCACTCCAGCCTGAGCAACAACAGCAAAACTCCGTCTCAAAAGAAAAACAAAACAAAAACAGGAGGAAAACAAACAATAAAAAAGTGATGAAATTCATTTTATGTAAATATATTGTGAGAAATATATGTAAATATATGCATGGGAAAATGCCAATCCAACCAAGAAAGGCAAAGAAAGTGACATGCCAGCTATGCATTTGTAACTTAATAAAAGAAAGGTGAGCCTGGCTTGTCCTTAGATAAGAGAATATCCAAGAGAAAAGGAAATTAAAATCCTAGAGGGCTAAATCCAAAGGAGGACAATTGCTGGCATTGACATACTCTAGCTGTCCACCTGATCATGAATTCCAGGAGAAGTTCAGATCATTCTTGTACGTGGGTCTGTCTCTTTCACATTTTCTATTATGTGTTGAAGATTGTTTAGACCTACAGACTCAGCTCACACTTGTAATCCAACACTTTGGGAGGCCGAGGCGGTGGATCACAAGCTCAGGAGTTCGAGACTAGCCTGGCCACACAGTGAAACCCTGTCTCTACTAAAAATACAAAAATTAGCTGGATGTGTGGCAGGCGCCCGTAATCCGAGCTACTGGGAGGCTGAGGCAGGAGAATCGCTTGAACCTGGAGGCAGAGGTTGCAGTGAGCCGAGATTGTGCCACTGCACTCCAGCCTGGGCGACAAAAAAAAAAAAAAAAAAAAAGAACTACAGACTCAGAGGCTATCTGGCTCAACTGACTGACTCTACTGATTTACTGTCACTTTCACAATTTCAACAGTTGTTAATAATGTTCTCTCAATAAGCATCTTTTTTTCTCTTTAAAATGTAACTGGCAGGGCGCAGTGGCTCATGCCTGTAGTCTCAGCACTTTGGGAGGTCAAGGCAGGCAGATCACCTGAGGTCAGGAGTTTGAGATCAGCCTGGCCACATGGCAAAACCACATCTCTACTAAAAATACAAAAATTAACCGAGTGTGGTGTGGGCGCCTGTAATCCCAGCTACTTGGAGTCTGAGGCAGGAGAACCCTTTGCACCCTGGAGGTGGAGGTTGCAGTGAGCTGAGATCGCACCAACGCACTCCAGCCTGGGCAACAGAGTGAGACTCTGACTCAAAAAAAAAAAAAAAAAAGTAACCTTACACCTATAATCCCAGCACTTTGGGAGGCCAAGTGGGCAGATCACTTAAGCCTAGGAGTTTGAGACCAGCCTGGGCAACATGTTGAAACCCTGTCTCTACAAAATACAAAAAAAGTTAGTCAGGAGTCGTAGCATGCACCTGTGGTCCCAGCCAGTCGGGAGGCTGAGGTGGGAGGATCACCTGAGCCCTGGGGGTGAAGGCTGCACTCCAGCCTGGGAGATATAGCAAGACCCTTTCCCCTCAACCAAAAAAAGTAACCTTAGGGAGGGAGGTGGGATGATTAATGGGTACAAAAAAAAAATGAATAAGACTTTAAGACCTACTATTTGGTAGCACAACAGGGTGACTATAAATAATAACTTAATTGTACATTTAAAAATAACTAAATAGTATAATTGGATTGTTTTAACACAAAAGATAAATGCTTAAGGGGATTACTCCATTCTCCGTGATATGATTTTATTATGCATTGCATGCTTGTTTCAAAACATCTCATGAGGCCGGCGTGGTGGCTCACGCCTATAATCCCAGCACTTTGGCGGACGGATCACAAGGTCAGGAGATCAAGACCATCCTGGCTAACACGGTGAAACCCCGTCTCTACTAAAAATACAAAAAATTAGGCGGGCGTGGTGGCAGGCACCTGTAGTCCCAGCTACTCCGGAGGCTGAGGCAGGAGAATGGCATGAACCCGGGAGGCAGAGCTTGCAGTGAGCCGAGACTGCACCACTGCACTCCAGCCTGGGAAACAGAGCAAGACTGTGTCTCAAAAAAAAAAAAAAAAATCTCATGTACCCCATAGATTATATACCTCCTATGAACCCACAAAAACTAAACATTAAAAAAATAAAAATAGGCCAGGCGCAGTGGCTCACGCCTGTAATCCCAGCAATTTGGGAGGCCAAGGCGAGCAGATCACAAGGTTGAGAGATTGAGACCATCCTGGCCAACATGGTGAAACCCCAACTCTAATAAAAATACAAAAATTAGTCGAGCATGGTGGCACATGCCTGTTATCCCAGCTGCTCAGGATGCTGAGGCAGGAGAATCGCTTAAACCTGTGAGGCGGAGGTTTCAGTGAGCAGAGACCGCGCCACTGCACTCCAGCCTGGCAACAGGGTGAGACTGTCTCAAAATAAAAAAAATAATAATAAAAATAAATAAAATGTAACCTTGGAAGGTTTGCTGATACTTGATTTTTTTTTGTTTGTTTGTTTGAGACAGAGTCTTGCTCTATCACCTAGGCTGGAGTGCAATGGCGTGATATCGGCTCACTGCAACCTCTGCCTCCCAGGTTCAAGCAATTCTTCTGCCTCAGCCTCCCAAGTAGCTGGGATTACATCCATCTGCCATCAGGCCCGGATAATCTTTTGTATTTTAGTAGAGACGGAGTTTTGCCATGTTGGCCAGGCTAGTCTCGAACTCCTGACCTCAGGTGATCCACTCGCCTCAGCCTCCCAAAGTGCTGGATTACAGGCATGAGCCACCACGCCTGGCTTGATACATTATTTATTTATTTTTTTTTATGTAGTCACATAGCTCATTTTATTTTTTGAGGTGGAGTCTCACTCTGTCATCCAGGTTGGAGTGCAGTGGCTCCATCTCAGCTCACTGCAGCCTCTACCTCGCGGGTTCAAGTGATTCTCATGCCTCAGCCTCCGGAGTAGCTGGGATTACAGGTCCGCACCACCATGCCTGGCTAACTTTTGTATTTTTAGTAGAGACAGGGTTTCACCATGTTGGCCAGGCTGGTCTCAAACTCCTGACCTTGAGTGATCCACCCGCGTCGGCCTCCCAAAGTGCTGGGATTACAGGCGTGAGCCACTGCTCCCGGCCAACATACTTCATTTTAAAAGTGTAGTCATTTAGAAAAATAGATCCAGTATGCACAGGCTCAGCACCCAGTTTGGTGTAAAATAAATACTATTGTAAGCAGTGTGCGTATTATGCTCTCTGGTGTGTGTGCTGTTTATCTGGATATGTCATGTCTCGAGCTCTCTGCATGTCTTACCTAGTCTGTCAGTATATCCTTCAAACTGCTGGCGGGCAGAGACTGGATGTTCTTGCAATTAATTCTATGTAGAGAGGCATACAGATAGATGATGAATGAAGCCTGGTGGTAGTAAACTACCAGTGTTCTCCAAGGATCAACAGACCTCCAGAGGCCTTAGGGAGGGGACAGGAGACATTCATCTCCACCCAATTTTATTGGCCTTCAGCCCCACCTTGTGCTGCTGCCAGGATGGCAGTCTTTCCCCGGAACATTACCATTTTGTCAGTTAGGGTAAACAAGCTGTTCCCCAAATGGCACTATTCACCGTAGGTAAGCATATGGGCACTTTCCCCTGCCTCCTTGGAGCTCTCAGTAGGGTTCTATGCAAACAAAGTGCCAACTTCACAATTCAGTAAAATTTTCCACTTCAGGTGTGCCTCTATTGCAGCAGTTACTGCTTGTCTGCCTCACCAGACTGTAAGTGCCTAGAAGTCTCTGGCTCACGCCAAAGAGGATCAGTCTCCTGAGGAGAGGAGGGAAAGCCCTGGAGAAAAGGGTTGAGGGCCTTGTGCAGCTAGGGGCCTCTGTTCCCAGCATTTTCCCTGTATCACTCCCAGCAGTGATTCTGAATGCCAAGGGAGTGGAACATCTTTTATTTTATCTTATTTATTTATTTTTGAGATGGAGTCTTGCTTGGTCAGGCGCGATCTCGGCTCACTGCAACCTCCGCCTCCTGGGTTGAAGCAATTCTCCTGCCTCAGCCTCCCGAGTAGCTGAGACTACAGGCAAGTGCCACCACACTCAGTTAATTTTTTTTTTTTTTTTTTTTTTTGAGACGGAGTCTCGCTCTGTCGCCCAGGCTAGAGTACAGTGGCCCGATCTCGGCTCACTGCAAGCTCTGCCTCCCGGGCTCACGCCATTCTCCTGCCTCAGCCTCCCAAGTAGCTGGGACCACAGGCGCGCACCACCTCGCCCAGCTATTTTTTTTGTATTTTTAGTAGAGACGGGGTTTCACCATGTCAGCCAGGATGGTCTTGATCTCCTGACCTTGTGATCACCTCGGCCTCCCAAAGTGCTGGGATTACAGGTGTGAGCCACCGCACCCGGCCCACATTCCGTTAATTTTTGTATTTTTATTAGAGACAGGGTTTCACCATGTTGGCCAGGATGGTCTTGATCTCCTGACCTTGTGATCCGTCCGCCTTGGCCTCCCAAAGTGCTGGGATTACAGGCATGAGCCACTGCGCCCAGCCCGGGAGTGGAACACATTTTAGGAGAGCTATGAAAAAGGACAGGCAGTAGGGCTTTTATAATTTGAAGAACAACTCTCCTCTCAGGGGGAAATGCAAGCTCCTCCTCTCCATTACTGCTGTATACAGTAGAGATCCTTTGAAGATGATCCTTTTCTTTTTTCTTTCTTTCTTTCTTTTTTCTTTTTTTTTTTTTTATGAGACTGGGTCTCGCTCTGTTGCCCAGGCTGGCTGGAGTGCAATGGTGTGATCAAAGATCACTGCAACTTTAACGTGAGCTCAAGATATCCTCCTGCCTCGGCCTCCAGAGTATCTGGGGCTACAGGCATGTGCCACCATGCCCAGCTAATTTTTTATTTTTTGTGGAGATGGGGTTTTGCTTTGTCATCCAGGCTGGCCTTGAACTCTTGGGCTGAAGCAATCCTCGAGCCTTGGCCTCCCAAAGCAGAGATGATTTTCTTTTTTTTTTTTGAGACGGAGTCTCGCTCTGTTGTCCAGGCTGGAGTGCAGTGGCGCAATCTCGGCTCACCACAACCTCCGCCTCCCGGGTTCAAGTGATTCTCCTGCCTCAGCCTCCTGAGTAGCTGGGACTACAGGCACATGCCACCATGCCCAGCTAATTTTTTGTATTTTTAGTAGAAGCGGGGTTTCACTATGTTGGTCAGGCTGGTCTTGAACTCCTGACCTTGTGATCTGCCTGCCTCAGCTTCCCAATGTGCTGGGATTACAGGCGTGAGCCACTGTGCCTGGCCAGATGATGCTTTTTAAAGAGTAACATCAGCCTGGCCGTCATGGCGAAATCCCATCTCTACAAAAAACGCAAAAATTAGCCGGGCTTGGTAGCACGTACCTGTAGCCCCAGCTACTCAGGAGGCTGAGGTGGGAGAATCACTTGAGCTCAGGCCGCCGCGGTTGCAGTGAGCCTGAGATGGTGCCACTGCACTCCAGTCTGGGCAAGAATGAGCCCTCGTCTCAAAAATAAAAAAGAAAAGAAAAGAAAAAAGAAAAAGGAGTAACAGGATTAGATTTTAGAAAAAATGACTCCCAAATATAAACATGTATTTCCAGCTCCTTAACGAACATATCTACTGGAACATCCTGCAAGGACTACAAATTCCTTGCATCCAATGCTTGTAGGGGACACCTAGAGTTTGTTTTATAGCTTAATCAAGGCATAATTGATGCACAGTAAATTGCACATAAAATATACAATTTGATAAGCTTTGACACATGTATATACCCATAAAACTATCACCATAATTAAAATTAAGAACATTTCTGGCCGGGCGCGGTGGCTCACGCTTGTAATCCCAGCACTTTGGGAGGCCGAGGCGGGTGGATCACCTGAGGTCGGGAGCTCGAGAACAGCCTGATCAACACGGAGAAACACCATCTCTACTAAAACTACAAAATCAGCCGGGCATGATGGCGCATGCCTGTGATCCCAGCTACTCGGGAGGCTGAAGCAGGAGAATCGCTTGAACCCAGGAGGCGGAGGTTGCAGTGAGCCGAGATAGTACCATTGCACTCCAGCCTGGGCAACAGAGTGAGACTCCGTCTCAAAAAAAATAAAAAAAAATAAAAAATTCACCCTCCTTACCATGATCCCCTCCTATCACTGGTCTTCTTCCCGTCATAGGCACTAACATGTCTGGTAATAGTGCCAATCACAGTTCGCCATTTCCCTGGCCATAGGATGGACACATCATGCAAATTGGGCCAGTTGAATTTTCTCTAGGGAATGTGGATCTGGAGAGAACACAGTGGCAGAAGGTGGCAGCTGCTGGAGGGGCTGTCCACACATTCCTGCTGCAGACATCCAGGGCTGGCTCTTGTCCTTCCCACAGCCTGGTTCTTCTTTGGCTCTATGAGCTGTCTAATATCAACATATCCTCTTATCCTTTTAAATTTTTTTTTTGAGTCAGGGTCTCACTCTGTTGCCCAGGCTAGAGTGCAGTGATGCAATCTCAGCTCACTGCAACCTCTGGCTCCCAGATTCAAGCAATTCTCAGTGCCTCAGCCTCCAAATTAGCTGACTACAGGCTCACGACACCATGCCCAGCTAATTTTTGTTATTTTTTGGTACAGACGGGGTTTCATCGTGTTGCCCAGGCTGGTCTCAAACTCCTGGGCTTTGCCATGAGATCAGAAGCCATCTGCCCATCTCGGTCTCCCAAAGTGCTGGGATTACAGGCATGAGCCACTGTGCCCTGCCCCAACATATCCTTTTCTTTCAGACAGAGTCTCGCTCTGTTGCCCAGGCTGGAGTGCAGTGGTGCAACCATGGCTCACTGCAACCTCCGCCTTCCAGGCTCAAGCGATCCTCCCATCTCAGCCTCCCAAGTAGCTGGGACCACAGGTACATGCCACCAGGCCTGGCTAATTTTTTGTAGAGATGGGGTCTCACTATGTTACCCAGGCTGGACTTGAACTCTTGAACTCAAGCAGTCCTCCAGCGTCTGCTTCCCAAAGTGCTGGGATTACAGGTGAGAGCCACCACGCTTAGCCCCAACATATCCTTTATTGCTTAATTTTGTCAGTTCGTTGGTTGCAACCAGAGAACCCACATAAACATACTTCTTTCTGCAGTCAGTGTTAAAGGGAAAGACACCACCAAGTTCTAGTCTCTCAAGCCTAACTTAGAATAATTCCTGGCCAGGTGCAATGGCTCACACCTGTAATCCTAGCACTTTGGGAGGCCGTGGCGGATGGATCACCTGAGGTCAGGAGTTCGAGCCCAGCCTGGCCAACATGGTGAAACCCCATCTCTACTAAAAATACAAACAGTTAGCAGGGCGTGGTGGTGTGTGCCTGTAATCCCAGCTACTTGGAGGCTTAGGCAGGGAATCACATGAACCAGGGAGGCGGAGGTTGAAGTGAGCAGAGATTGCACTATTGCACTCCAGCCTGGGCAACAGAGCGAGACTCCATCTCAAACAAAACAAAACAAAAACACCTCACTTTTCATCATGTGTCCCCTTCTAGCCCATCACTAAATCTTGCCCATTCTGCTCCCTGCTCAATATTCTGTCTTGTTAAATATCTTATTTTTAACCCCCCTCATCATTGTTTCCCTCGTTCCTAGTACTAGTACTCAGTGCTTGGTAGACGGTTGATGCTCAGTAAATGCTTGCAGAATGACTGAACGAATGGTGATATCATCACCTCTAAAAACAAGAGCAAGGATGGAAGGGGTTTGGCATTTATGTGGCATTTATCAAGGTGGTAGGACTTCAGAGCTATTTTGAAAATGTTGTCACAAATATTTTCATATAAAGTAATGATAGGACTTGAATCCAAGACTTCTTTTAATTTTTTTTTTTTTGAGACAGTGTCTTGCTTTGTCACCCAGGCTGTGCAATCTTGGCTCACTGCAACCTCCGCCTCCCGGGTTCAGGCAATACTCCTGCCTCAACTTCCTGAGTAGCTGGGACTACAGGTGTGCGCTACCACGCTCGGCTAATTTTGTATTTTTAGTAGAGACGGGGTTTCACCATGTTGGCCAGGCTGGTCTTGAACTCCTGACCTTGTGATTCACCCGCCTCGGCCTCCCAAAGTGCTAGGATTACAGGTGTAAGCCACCGTGCCTGGCCTTTTTTAATTTTTATTTTGAAGACAGAGTCTCCCTCTGTCACTCAGGTTGGCGTGCAGTGGTATGATCGTTGCTCCTTGCAGACTCAATCTCCCAGGCTGAAGTGACCCTCCCTCCTCGGCCTCCTAAGTGGCTGGGAGTATAGGTGCGCTCTACCATGCCTGGCCTAGTTTTTAAATTTTTTGTAGAGATGGGGGTCTATGTTGCCCAGGCTGGTGTAAAACTCCTGGGCTCAAGTTATCCTCCCGCCTCAGCCTCCCAAAGTGCTGGGATTAAAGGTGTGAGCCACCACATCCAGCCCTTTAAAATTTTTTTTAAAAATAAGAAGGGCCGGGTGCGGTGGCTCACGCTTGTAATCCCAGCACTTTGGGAGGCCGAGGCGGGCGGATCATGAGGTCAGGAGATCGAGACCACGGTGAAACCCCGTCTCTACTAAAAATACAAAAAAAAAAAAAAATTAGCCGGGCGTGGTGGCGGGCGCCTGTAGTCCCAGCTACTCGGAGAGGCTGAGGCAGGAGAATGGCGTGAACCCGGGAGGCGGAGCTTGCAGTGAGCCGAGATTGCGCCACTGCACTCCAGCCTGGGTGACAGAGCGAGACTCCGTCTCAAAAAAAAAAAAAAAAAAAAAAAAAAAAATAAGAGATGGAGGTCTCATCATCTTGCCCAGGCTAGTCTCCAACTCCTGGGCTCAAGCAGTCTTCCCCTGTTGGCCTCCCAAAGGAATCCAGGACTTCTGACTCCAAATTTCATGCCATTTCCAGGATAGGATTTTTTTTTTCGAGACAGAGTTTCACTCTTGTTGCCCAGGCTGGAGTGCAATGGCACGATCTTGGCTCACTGCAACCTCTGCCTCCTGGGTTCAAACGATTCTCCCACCTCAGCCTCCCGAGTTGCTGCAATTATAGGCCTGCACCACCACGCCCGGCTAATTTTGTATTTTTTTAGTAGAGACAGGGTTTCTCCATGTTGGTCAGGCTGGTCTCGAACTCCCGACCTCAGGCGATTCACCTGCCTCGGCCTCCCAAAGTGCTGGGATTATAGGTGTGTGCCACCGCACCCAGCCGATATGATTGTTATTATTATACTTTGTATCCTTTAGGTTTCATATCTCCTCTCTTGTGCTCAGACCCCTTACTCATACCAAGTACTAAATTTTAAACACTAGATATAGCTCTAAAATCTTATTACCCCTTTCCAAGTGTATCTGTTTATCAACCAAAGTGGGGAGTACCTGCAGGATTAAGGAGAAGAGTCTGTGGCCCTTGGTATCATAAAAGAATTACAGTCAGGAGTTAGGGTGAGCTGGGGGTCAGGGATGTGACTAAAGCTTTCAGAACCTGAGGCAGAATCAATAACCATACCTAAGTGGAAAACAGTGTCCTGGGTTGCAACGATGCCCTGTGTCAAATAAACAATCCACAGATAGTCAGAATCAGACTTTATTTAACAATCTGAAAATGCATTCTTCTGGCTTTCAGTCTTGCAAAATAGGTCATAAGTCAAAGACAGATTTGTTCACTATCCTCTGAGTGTGTGTGGTTATGTCTCTGTATAGACAAGTGTCTGTGTCTATAGATACTTTTGCTTTTTATAGTGATTAAAGCTCCACTTTAGTTAATGTATAAAGTCTTATTCTAATAATGCTAAAACCAGAATTAAATATTCCCTGAGTCTAATGTTCTCTTCTCCCCAGCCTGCCTCCCTCCATCCCTCCCATAAGGCTGCCCCTCCGCCTCCATTAATGCCAAGTCTTTAGACAGCGCCAGCATTCTTACTGAGAACCCAGGGATGGATGCTGGCTCTTATATCCCTCCGACCTATACCCTCTGGTTGAAGAGCTTCTCTGGGGAGGTGTGGGGCAGGGGGAGTCTTGGCAGTTTCTCTTCAGAGTTGTGGATTTTCACTTGTAGATACCTCGAAAGTAAACATGATTGTGTTAGGTGTTGACCTGCCTTCCCACCAACCACTTATGGAAGGGTTAAACTCAATTTGCTTCTACTGAATTATACTTCATGTAATGCCACTGGCCTCTCTTGAGGGAGGCAATGTGAAACTGGTTGTTGGGATTATTGCGAGGACTTTTTGCAGATATCGTTCATTACATCATTCACAATATCTTTATGACGATTCACAGGAGAATTTCTTTTTTTTTCTTTTCAAGACATAGTCTTGCTCTGTCTCCCAGGCTGGAGTGTAGTAGCACAATCATAGCTAACTGTAGCCTTGAACTCCAGGGCTCACGTATTCTCACCTCTGCCTCTGAGTAGCTGGGACTACAGGCACCCGCCACCACGCCCGGCTAATTTTTTGTATTTTTTAGTAGAGACGGGGTTTCACCGTGGCCTCGATCTCCTGACCTCGTGATCCGCCCCCCTCGGCCTCCCAAAGTGCTGGGATTACAAGCGTGAGCCACCGCGCCCGGCCTAAAAAAAAAAAATTTTGTTGCCTAGAATGGTCTTGAACTCCTGGGCTCTAAGTGATCCTCCCACCTCAGCTTCCCAAAGTGTTGGGATTACAGGCGTGAGCCCTGGCACCTAGCCTCCTTAAGGAATGAGCATCGTGAATTGGGTTAACTGATCAGGTTTTTCTCTTCTTGGATTTTAGAAAGTCTGGAACCAATTTTGTGGTCATCTTTAGTAAGCTTATTTTATAGAATGCATTTTTTATACTTGCCTAATTCATGGCTCCATTTTATATCACTATCCTGTCTCATATAATTCTGAGTTTTTCTGCTATATGTTGTGTATATGTGTGTATGTTAATATAATAAACATATATATATGCAGTTCACATGCCACATAATGACGTTTCGATCAACAATTGACTCTATATACAAAGGTGGTCCCATAACATTTTAATGGAGCTGAAAAATTTCTATTGCCTAGTGACGTGGCAGCTATTGTTAACATTGCAGCCTTCATGGCATCACAGCACAACACATTACTCACATATTTGTGATGATGCTGGTATAAACAAACTTACAGTGCTGCCAGTTGTAAAAAGTATAGCACATGCAATTATGTACAGTACATAATACTTGATAACAATAAACAACTATATTACTTGATGTATTTAATATATTATGCTTTTAAAAATATTTTTCTATATGTATTATTTTTGAGACAGAGTCTCACTCCATTGCCCAGGTTGGAGTGCAGTGGCACAGTCCTGACTCACTGCAGCTTCTGTGTCCCGGGTTAAGTGATTCTCATGTTCTCATGCCACAGCCTTCCAAGTAACTGGGATTATGGGTGTGTGCCACCATGCCCGGCTAATTTTTGTATTTTCAGTAGAGATGGAGTTTCACCATGTTGGCCAGGCTGGTGTTGAACTCCTGGCCTCAAGTGATCTGCCTGCCTCAGCCTCCCAAAGTGCTGGGATTACTGGCATGAACCACCACACCAGCCTACAACACTTTTTTTATTATTATTTGAGTGTGTATTCCTACTTATTAAAAAAAAAGTTCTGCTTATTGGCCAGGTGCATTGGCTTACGCCTGCAATCCCAGCATCCCAGCACTTTGGAAGGCCAAGGCGGGAGGATCACAAAGTCAGGAGTTCGAGACTAGCCTGACCAACATGGTGAAACCCCGTCTCTACTAAAAATACAAAAATTAGCCAGGCGTGGTGGCGCCACCGCCTGTAATCCCAGCTACTTAGGACGCTGAGGCAGGAGAATCGCTTGAACACAGGAGGCGGAGGTTGCAGTGAGCCAAGATTGCGCCACTGTACACTGTACTCCAGCCTGGGCGACAGAGACTCTGTCTCAAAAAAAAAAAAAAGTTCTGCTTATTAAAAAAAAACATTAACTGTAAAACAGCCTCAAGTAGATCCTTCAGGAGGAGGCGTTGTTATTACCGGAGATGACAGGTCCATTTGTGGTAGTGCCCCGAAGACCTTCTAGTGGGACAAGATGTAAAGGTAGAAGACAGTGATATGGGTGATCCTGACCCTAGGCCAATGTGTATGTTTGTGTGTTTTTATTTACTTGTTTATAGACGGTGTCTAGCTATGTTGCCCAGGTTGTATTCGAACTCCTGCCTCAGCCTCCTGCATCGCTGGAACTACTACAGGCACATGCCACCACACCCAGCTCTGTGTCTTAGTTTTTAACAAAAAATTTTTAAAAAGAAACAGAAAAAATACGGAAAAAAGCCTACAGAATAAAGATATAAAGAAAATATTTTTTGGCCGGGTGTGGTGGCTCACGCATGTAACCCCACTTTGGGAGGCCAAGGCAGGCGGATCACCTGAGTTCGGGAGTTTGAGACCAGCCTGACCAACGTGGAGAAACCCTGTCTCTACTAAAAATACAAAATTAGCTGGGCGTGGTGGTGCATGCCTGTAATCCCAGCTACTCAGGAGGCTGAGGCAGGAGAATTGCTTGAACCCGGAGGCTGAGGCTGCGGTGAGCCGATATCATGCCATCGCACTCCAACCTTGGCAACAAGAGTGAAACTCCGTCTCAAAAAAAAAAAAAAGAAAAATATTTTTTAGTGGTGTAGCCTAAGTGTACAGTGTTTATAGTCTACAGGAGTGTAAGTAATGGCCTAGGCCTTCACATTCACTCACCACTCACTCACTGACTCACCCAGGCAGCTTCCACTCCTGCAAGCTCCACTCATGATAGTGCCCTATACAAGTGTATCACTTTTTATCTTCTATATGGTATTTTTACTGTACTTTTCTATGTTTAGATACACAAATATTAACCACTGTGTCACAACTGCCTACAGAATTCAGCAAAGTAACATGCTGTATAGGTTTGCAGCCTAGAAGCAATAGGCTATACCATACAGCCACACATAATGACAAAATCGCCTAATAATGCATTTCTCACAGCATATCCCTGCTGTTGAGCAACACATTACTGTATAATATGACCTTTTTGCATTTTTAAAAAATATCTTAACCTCTTTAACTCCTTTTTGAAATAATTTGAGATTCAATTAAATAAATATCTAGAAGATAGGGCCAGTTTAAGGTCAAGTATAGGCAAATGGGCACGGAGTCACCATGAAGTCCCAGTTCATTCTTTTTTCCTCTGGTTCCCACCTGCTCGACTGCCCTAAGGGTATGGTTCACTGCTGGATTCCCCTTGTAGCCTGTGGTGAAGATTCCAGCCTGTTCCCAAACCCCTGTCAATTTAATGCCCAATCTATTCTCTGTATATCTGGTCTTACCTCTTCTTGAGGTTCAGGTGCTGTGAGGTTGTTGTTTTCTGGTACCGTGGAGACTTGAAGCTGGTCTTGGCCCTACAAAGAGAAGAGTTCTGCCAGTAAGACATGGCTCAACCTTTCCAGCCTCTCAGCGTAGATGTGTCTTCTGTGCCTTATACTTTACAAGGGGCTCAGTATTTGTACTATTACAAAGGGCAAAATACAGTGTTGTTTCACCAGAGCCTGAAGGCATCGGGAAAGGCTTTCATCCATCCTCTTTTACAGATGAAGAAACTAAGATTCAAAGGGTAAAAAGACTTGCTGGGACTGGAAACCAGGTCTTTGAATTCCAGAGTTGTTTTCATGATCAAACACCATGTAATCTGTGTGACATGGTGTGGATGTGTATCTATAAGGGAGTGCGAGGTCTTAAAATTACTACCTGCCACTTTTAGATGAACCTTCCTCAAGAATGTACTGCAACTCTCACACTTAAGTGATCCTAATTCATGACACGCAGTTAGGAGAAGCAAGTGGTAAAATGATTTATTTGGGAAAAATTTTAGGTTCTGAGATGGGAACCCAAGGTGCAGGAAGCCCGGTCTAGACCACGTTCTGGGGTGCACACCTGTAGTCCCAGCTCCTTGAGAGGCTGAGGCAGGAGGATCACTTGAGGTCAGGAGTATCAAGGTTGCAGTGCACTATGACTGCACCTGTGAATACCCACTGCACTCCAACCTGGGCAACATAGTGAGATCATCTCTAAAAATATAAATGTCAAAAAAAAGAAAGAAAGCCCTGCCTAGAAACTGCTATGCTAGGGGAAGACCCTGTGAGGTTTAAAATAAGTTTTTAAAACATGAAATCTAATTTATAAACTATAAAATCCATATTTTAAAAACAGAATCAATTTCTTTTTAATTTTTTCTTTTTCTTTTCTTTTCTTTTTTTTTTTTTGAGAAGGAATCTGGCTCTGTCACCCAGGCTGGAGTGCAGTGGCGTGATCTCGGTTCACTGCAACCTCCACCTCCCAGGTTCAAGCGATTCTCCTGCCGCAGTCTCCCAAGCAGCTGGGACTACAGGCGCCCACGACCATGCCTGACTTTTAGTAGAGATGAGGTTTCACTATGTTGGCCAGGCTGGTCTCAACCTCCCGACCTCAAGTGATCCACCCCCATCAGCCTCCCAAAGTGTTGGGATTACAGGTGTGAGCCATGGCACCTGGCCAACAGAACCAATTTCTAACTGTGATAGCCACTTGAAATTCCATGATTTCTCCTTCAAGGACATTTTCTTTCTTTTTACTCCCTCCTCCCTTTCCAGGTCATGAATTAACTCAAAGGTGATGTTACATCACCTCCCGGAAAGTTATCAAAACCTTCCATCTCTCTGAGATGATTCAAGTGGTAAGCAAGAACAGATTTTTTCCCAGTAATTTCTTTTTCAAAAATGGCTATTTTTTTCCCAGTTATATTTATATTTACCCATTTTTACATGTGACATGTCCATAATTCTGCCTGAGAGAAAATATGATTTATAATGCATTTGCAAGGGAAGTGAGCATACATAGGCTTCAGAGGATTGATGACACAAATAGGCTAGGATCTAAAGTACTCTAGTTGCTTAATTCTACAGGAAAAATATTTCTCCTTAGCTGATGACCAAAGCAATCCCACCAGAGAGGCTAAGAGTAAGGAAATATTATAAATCTAAAATATAAGGAGACAGACTCAGGCAAAAGGAGAGTGTATCCTGTACCTCTTTTCCAGGGAGGACAGTGTTACTGGCCTGTTTCTTAAAATGGTCAAAAAGAGTCTTGGCTCCTATAAACTCCTCCCTTCAAAAAGATGACTCCAAGAATGCAAGCTTGCTTTATCATTCCCCAGAGGCAATCAAAAAGTCACTCTATTACTGTCTCCATCTAAAATCATATAATACATTATAAAATCAAATTGAAATCAATTCAACCATTGAGTTGCTCTTTTCAGTGCAGAAAAATGAGAAGTGGCTATACTTACCTACTCAAAACCCTGCATCTATCCTGCACTTATTCACTATCCACATGTCCTGCCTATCTCTCTCCATCAGCACGGCTGCCTCAGACTAGAAACTGACCAAGGAAAAGTCATTTTTATTATTTAAAAAATCTTTTTTTGAGATGGGGTCTCACTCTGTTGCCCAGGCTGGAGTGCAGTGGCACGATCATGACTCACTGTACCCTTGACCTCCCTGGGCTCAGGTGATCCCACCTCAGCTTCCCAAGTAGCTGGGGCCACAGGCATGTGACACTACACCCGGCTAATTTTTGTATTTTTTTTAGAGATGGGTTTTTCCTATGTTGCCCAGGCTGATCTTAGACTCCTGGGATCAAGTGATCCACCTGCCTCAGCCCCCAACAAAGTGCTAGGATTACAGCCACCTTGGGAGGTTGAGGCACTGCACCCAGATCTTTTTATTAAAATTTTTTTAAAGAGATGGCATCTGACTATGTTGCCCAAGCTGGAGTGCAGTGGCTATTCACAGGTGTGATCGTAGCATACTACGGTGTTGAACACCTGGGCTCAAGTGATCCTCCCGCTTCAGCCTCCTGAGTAGCTGGGATTACAGGCTTGCACCACTGAGCCTGACTTAAGGAAGTTTTTTTTTTTGTTTTTTTTTTTTTTTTCTTTTTGAGACAGAGTTTCGCTCTTGTTGCCCAGGCTGGAGTGCAATGGCGAGATCTCGGCTCACTGCAACCTCCGCCTTCTGGGTTCAAGCAATTCTCCTGCCTCAGCCTCCTCAGTAGCTGGGATTTCAGGCACATGCCACCATGCCCAACTAATTTTTGTATTTTTAGTAGAGACGGGGTTTTACCATGTTGGCCAGACTGGTCTCGAACTCTTGAACTCCTGACCTCAGGTGATCTGCCCACCTCGGCCTCCCAAACTGCCGGGACTACAGGCGCCCGCCACCGCACCCGGCTAATTTTTTGTATTTTTAGTAGAGACGGGGTTTCACCGTGTTAGCCAGGATGATCTCGATCTCCTGACCTCGTGATCCGCCCGCCTCTGCCTCCCAAAGTGCTGGGATTACAGGCATGAGCCACCGCGCCCGGCCAGGAAAAGTTTTGTATCTTGCTCTGTTAGGGCCCTCAGTGCTTCGTGTGAATCAAGACTGAAGGCCTCTGAAAGATATACTTCTGGAAAAAGAAAAATAAATTTTAATGTATAAAAAAATAGGGCATTGTCATGTAGATGACTTAGGCTTTTAGTACCTCCGAGGAGTCAGCTGAGATAAGCTTATTATCCTCTTCCTTGTCTTCCATCTTCTTTGCCTCTCCAGGCTCTGAAGCAATCTGTGAATCAAAGTGAACAATGGAGGAGAGAGTCTCACACCTTCCCACCCTGGGGGCCATTCCTGTGCCCTTGGTCCATATTAGCTCCTCTCAGATAGCAGGAGGCTCCCGAGGTAGCCTTGGTCAGACACAGGCAGTAGCAGGGTGGTGTGATCTAACGAGTGCCAGAAATCTCACACACTACTCCCAGATATACACATGGCTCATGTGCTAGCCTTCTTCATTGCTCACATGTCACCGCTGACTGCTCTATAAACTTGCAACTCAGCTCCCACTCCCTGTGCCCTTCCCTACTTAATTTTTCTTCATATCAGGCCGGGCGCAGTGGCTCACGCCTGTAATCCCAGCACTTTGGGAGGCCGAGGCGGGCGGATCACGAGGTCAGGAGATCGAGACCATCCTGGCTAACACAGTGAAACTCCGTCTCTACTAAAAATACAAAAAATTAGCCGGGCATGGTGTTGGGTGCCTGTAGTCCCAGCTACTCGGGAGGCTGAGGCAGGAGAATGGTGTGAACCCGGGAGGCGGAGCTTGCAGTGAGCCGAGATCGCAACACTGCACTCCAGCCTGGGCGACAGAGCGAGACTCCGTCTCAAAAAAAAAAAAAAAAAAAAAAAACATCAAGGAAAGAGAACTAATTCTCAAGGCGGCCCATCCCATATTTTTTTTGGTCAGCCCCTTGTGTCTCCTTTGCCCTTCCACAATACTTTTTTTCCATCCCATTAAAAAAATTGAGCTAATTGTTGAAAGTTCCTCTTGTATTGATCCAAAATGTATCTTAAAAAAAGTCTTTATACATAGTTTCTGCCTCTGCCCTCTGGAGTGTCACGGAACAAGTCAAATCCCTATATGACAGTCTTTCCATATAATGTGACTCGAATATGACTTGAGGCCGGGCATGGTGGCTCACACCTGTAAGCCCAGCACTTTGGGAGGCGGAGATGGGAGGACCACTGGAGCCCAGGAGTTTGAAACCAGCCTGGGCAACATGGCGAAACCCCATCTCTACCAAAAATACAAAAATGAGGCAGGCATGGTGTCATGAGCCTGTAGTACCAGCTACTTGGGAAGCTAAGGAGGGAAGATCACTGGGGCCCAGAGAGGTCAAGGCTGCAGTGAGTCATGATCGTGCCACTGCACTCCAGCCTGGGTAACAGAGTGAGACCCTGTCTCAAAAGAAAGAAAGAAAAAAAGAGTACGACTTGATTTACAGATCCTTCACAGAACTAGTTGCTCTTCAATGGGTTGGCATCTCTCAATTTTTTTTTTCAAAAGCCTTAAAAATTTTTTTGAGATAGGGTCTCACTCTGGTGCCCAGGCTGGAGTGTAGTGGTGCTCACTGCAGCCTCGACCTCATAAGCTCAAGCAATCCTCCTGTCTCAGCCTCCCAAGTAGGGACCAGCCTTTTCAAAAGGCTGTCCTTTTTGCTTTACTTCCCTCTGTGAGTTCCTGCTTCTAGGTCTTCTCATCAGAGAAAACACACCCTGGAAATTTGCTGCCATTTTTTTTCAGGGTCTATTTACCATAGTCACAGGTATAATGAACTGAAGTGAGACCCACCACCCCCACTAAAGAAGGTAAAGCTCAGGATTCCAACTATTGGTTCTTTATTTTTTAAAATTTATTATTTATTTATTTATTTTATTTTGTTTTGTTTTGTTTTTAACTTTTTCTTTTTCTTTTCTTTTCTTTGAGACACAGTCTCACTCTGTTGCCCAGGCTGGAGTGCAGTGATGTGATGTCGGCTTACTGCAACCTCTGCCTCCTGGGTTCAAGTGATTCTCGTGTTCTTGTGCCTCAGGCCTTCCAAGTAGCTGAGACTACAGACGCCACCATGCCTGGCTAATTTTTGTATTTTTAATGGAGCCAGGGTTTCACCATGTTGGTTGATCAGGCTGGTCTCGAACTCCCGGCCTCAAGTAATCTGCCTGCCTCAGCCTCCCAAAGTGCTGGAATTACAGGTGTGAGCCACGATGCCTGGCTTCAACTATAGGTTCTTTATACTAGGAACTCCCAGAACTTGGAGGAAAAGAAAGAAATTAGTAAGAATCTGCTCATTAACACTATTAGAGATAAGCCCCTTACAGAAGTCAATTACCGGCTGGGTGCGGTGGCTCACGCCTGTAATCCCAGCACTTTGGGAGGCCGAGGCAGGCGGATCACGAGGTCAGGAGTTCGGGACCAGCCTGCCCAACTTGGAGAAACCAGCCGGGCACGGTGGCTCACGCCTGTAATCCCAGCACTTTGGGAGGCTGAGGCGGGTGGATCACGAGGTCAGGAGATCGAGACCATCCTGACTAACACGGTGAAACCCCATCTCTACTAAAAATACAAAAAATTAGCCAGGCGTGGTGGTGGGTGCCTCTAATTCCAGCTACTCGGGAGGCTGAGGCAGGAAAATGGCGTGAACCCGGGAGGCGGAGCTTGCAGTGAGCAGAGATCGCGCCACTGCACTCCATCCTTGGTGACAGAGCGAGACTCCGTCTCCAAAATAAAACAAAACAAAACAAAAAATAGACATGGAGAAACCCCGTCTCTACTAAAAATACAAAAATTAGCCGGGTGTGGTGGCGTGCACCTGTAATCCCAGCTACTCTGGAGGCTGAGGCAGGAGAATCGCTTGAACCCAGGAGGCAGAGGTTGCAGTGAGCCAAGACTGCGCGACTGCACTCCAGCCTGGGTGACAGAGCGAGACTCCATTTCAAAAAAAAAAAAAAGTCGATTACCCTAAAAGTAGATTTACTAAATTAATAGCTATGAAGACATGAAACAATCCCCAGAACCAAAAAAGGTGTCCAAGAGTATTCTGACTATAGTAAAGATACCTACATGGAGGTTATAAAAGGATATAAAGACCCTACCAGAGTCGGGTGCAGTGGCTCACATCTGTAATCTCAGCACTTTGGGAGGCCAAGACAGGAGGATCACTTGAGGCCAGGAATTCAAGACCAGCCTAGGCAACATAAGGAGACCCTATCTCTATTGGGGGAGGATCACCTGAGCTTGAGAGGTTGAGACTGCAATGAGCTGTGATCGCACCACTACACTCCAGCCTGGGTGCCAGAGTGAGACCCTAGCTTAAATAAATAAATAAATTAGATTAAATACCCAACCAGAACTACTCTTACCTGAGATGTCATTAAGGTGGGGGAAGTACAAAGTTCTTCGGGGTTCTGATTGTGGATGTTTTCATTTCCTTTGGCCTCAGGAGTTCTTACTGGCTTCTCTGGTGGTTCTGGATTAGGAGAGACCTCTAGGGAGGTCCTAGGACTTGGAGTCCCAGTCCCCAAGGTGGCCCTAGGGCTGGTGGGTGAACCCCCTCCAGAGGCTGTAGGGCTGGAAGGTATGTTCCCTGAGGAGGGCCTGGGGCTTGCAGTGGCTCTGGGTGGAGGAGGCCTACTAGGGGGTGCTGAGGTCCTCTGGATAGAGGCTCTCTTCTTTGGTTGTGCAGATCCTTCACTTGCTGTGCGGGTTCGGAGGACTACTTCTGTGGCAGATGATGAAGGCTGCCCTGAAGGGCTCAGGGCTCCGCCTGGTGATGGAGCTGGGGAGCTGGGGAGAACTTCCTCCTGGGACTTGGCACTCTCAGTGGTAGGAGAGGGCTGGGCCTGGGCGGGGCCATTGCAGGCTGGTAGAGGCTCATCTTCCTCAGAGGAACTTGCTTCAGATCCTTCCTTCTCTATTTCCTCCTCTTCTAAGAGCTCCTTGATCTCAGAATTGTCTTCCCCCTGGGCTACATCAGGTGCCAGATCTTCAGTTGCGGAGACAGATTCACTCTCACTCTTCAAGGAAAGTGTAGAGGGACTAGTAGGTGAGGTAAGAGGACTGGAGACCGTAGCTGTTCGAACTGGGGGAGAAATGACTAAAGAGCGCCTGCTGCTAAAAAAGGAAGGTGTTCAGATTCAGAATGGCTAAAAACCAGAAGCAACGTAAATATGCAAAAATAAATTATGATGCATGTAATAAAAAAACAGAATAAAGCAATTTAAAATGCTAGAAAGTTTGCATAATCTACAATAACACTTATAGAGTGAAATGAAAAATGGTCAAAATTTTATCTCTATCATGAGCTCAATTATGTAAAAACATGTACAGAGAAAGAGACTGGAAAGAAACACTGCAAAATGTCAGCAAATATTTCCTCTGGGGCAAAGATTAATGGGTGATATACAGTTGAACTACACAGATTTCATATTTGTGAATTACCTACTTATTTATTTGGAACCCCCAAATCAATACTTGTGGCACTTTCCCAGTCACTATTGGACATGCACAAGTGGTGAAGAATGAGTTGCCTGCACGCACTTTCCAGATGAAGTCTAAAAAGGCAATCATCTACCTTCTTGCTTCCGTCCTCAAACTGTAAACAAGTGTCCTTTCCACCATGTTTTCCTAACTTTGTGCTTTTTGTTGGTGATTTTGCTACTTAAAATGGCCCCCAAGCTGTAGTGCTAAGTGCAAAAAGACTGTGATGTGTCTTCCAGAGAAAATACATGTATTATTAGGCAAGCTTCATTCGGGCATGAGTTACAATGCTGCTGGTTGTGAGTTCAATATTAATAAATTAATAGTATATATTAAATAAGGTATCTTTAAACAGAAATTCATATAAAACAAGGTTATATGTTGGGTGGTTGATGAAAATGTTGTGACCAGGGGCTCACAGAAACCTGTGTTTTGATGTTCAGTGAGTATGGCAACTTTATAAAACAAAACTATCACGAACAACAAGAATCAACTATAACATTTATCGGCCGGGCGCGGTGGCTCACGCTTGTAATCCCAGCACTTTGGGAGGCCGAGGCGGGCGGATCGCGAGGTCAGGAGATCGAGACCACGGTGAAACCCCGTCTCTACTAAAAATACAAAAAATTAGCCGGGCGTGGTGGCGGGCGCCTGTAGTCCCAGCTACTCGGAGAGGCTGAGGCAGGAGAATGGCGTGAACCCGGGAGGCGGAGCTTGCAGTGAGCCGAGATTGCGCCACTGCACTCAAGCCTGGGTGACAGAGCAAGACTCCGTCTCAAAAAAAAAAAAAAAAAAAAAAAAAAAAAAAAAAAAAAAAAAACATTTATCAAGTAGCTACTATGTGCTGGATGCCATGCTTATCCTTGAGCACCCAGGATTAGAATCTAGAATATATCAGCCAAAAAAAAAAAACCTATTTTTTTTTATTTATTTATTTATTTATTTATTTTGAGATGGAGTTTCGCTCTGTCGCCCAGGCTGGAGTGCAGTGGCACGATCTCGGCTCACTGCAAGCTCCGCCTCCCAGGTTCATGCCATTCTCCTGCCTCAGCCTCCTGAGTAGCTGGGACTACAGGCGCCCGCCACCATGCCCGGCTAATTTTTTGTATTTTTAGTAGAGACAGGGTTTCACTGTGTTAGCCAGGATGGTGTCGATCTCCTGACCTCGTGATCCGCCTGCCTCGGCCTCCCAAAGTGCTGGGATTACAGGCGTGAGCCACCGTGCCCGGCACAAAAACTTATATAGATCAATTTTTTTAAAAAAGGTCAACAACCCAATTGAAAAATGGGAAAACGATATATAGGAAAGTCACAGAACAGGAACCTTAAATGGCCAATAACATGAAAAGATGCTCAAGGAAACTAGCAATTATGAAGCTATGATTTAAAACTGCAAAAAAATTCCATTTCATACTCATGAGCTTGTAAGAATGAAGAAGTCTGACAATTTCACATGTAGTGAGAATGTGGACTCATGAGGGCTCTTACTCACTGCTGATGGGTAGTAAACTGGAGTTATTACCGTGCAGAGCAATATGGAAATATCTCATTAATGGTCAAGAAGCCCCATGACAGACCTTATGACTCAACAATCCTGCTCCAAGTATAGACCCTAAAGAAACTCTTGATAATATTCACAGGGACAAATGTAAAACATGTTCATCACAACACTATTTATGATAGCAAAAACCTAGAAGACAACTCCAATGCCCCAAACTAGCAGGAGGATAAATGAGTCATGAACTAGGCACACACAATAACAACTACAGAAAGGAAACAGCAGAGCTATTATAGCAACATGTGGCAATAACAAAAAACCTTACAAACAACACGAAGAGAACAAAAGAAGTTGCAGAACAATACATACAGTAGAAGTCCATTTATATAAAGTTTAAAAACATGCAAAACAGCCAGGCGTGGTGGCTCACACCTGTAATCCCAGCACTCTGGGAGGCCCAGGCGGGCGGATCACAAAGTCAGAAGTTCAAGACCAGCCTGGCCAATATGGTGAAACCCCGTCTCCACTAAAAATACAAAAATTAGCCGGGTGTGGTGGCGTGTGCCTGTAGTCCCAGCTACTCTGGAGGCTGAGGCAGGAGAATCGCTTGAACCCGGGAGGCAGAGGTTGCAGTGAGCCGAGATTGTGCCATTGTACTCCAGCCTGGGCGACAGAGCAAGACCCTGTCTCAAAAACAAAAAAAACAAAAGCAAAAAACCCCAAAAAACATGCAAAACAATATTTTATGTGTGCATGTATGTGTGAAACAATACAGTGTGTGTATGTTACATTTAGTATTACATTTAGTATTTATTTCCATGCGTGTTATTTTATGTGAAACGTACATGCACACATAAAACAACACACATAGAAATGATAAATACTAAATGTAACACAGTAGTTACCTTTAGTGGGGTCAGAAAGAAAAAGTGAGTGGGGAAGGAACATTGGGAACTTCAGCTATATTTACAACAGCCGAGTTCTTAAATTTGATGGTAGGTACATGGCTATTTGTTGTATTATTCTTTATACATTCAGTTATGTCTAAAATATTTAATTTTTATTAATTTTTTTAGAGACAGAGTCTTGCTGTGTCACCCAGGCTGGAGTGCACTGGCATGATCATAGCTCACTGCACCCTCAAACTCCTGCGCTCAAGTGATCCTCCCGCTTCAGCCTCCTGAGTAGCTAGGAGTACAGGTACACACCACCTTGCCCGGCTAATTTTTTTTTTCGTTTAATCTTTTTTTGTAGAGATGAGATTTCACTATGTTGCCCAGACTGGTTTCAAACTCCTGATCTCAAGTGATTCTCCTGCCTCAGCCTCCCAAAGTACTGGGATTATAGGCATGAGCCACCATGTCTTGGCCTTGAAATATTCAGTAAAAAGCAGCTGGGCACAGTGGCTCACGCCTGTAATCCCAGCACTTTGTGAGGCTGAGGCGGGCGGATCACGAGGTCAGGAGATTGAGACCATCCTGGCTAACACAGTGAAACCCCATCTCTACTAAAAATACAAAAAATTAGCCGGGCGTGGTGGCGGGCGCCTGTAGTCCCAGCTACTCAGGAGGCTGAGGCAGGAGAATGGCATGAACCTGGGAGGAGGAGCTTACAGTGAGCCGGGATTACACAACTACGTTCCAGCCTGGGCGACAGAGTGAGACTCCATCTCAAAAATAAAAGAGAAATATTTAGTAAAAAGCAAAATAATTTATATAGGAGCATAGTACAAACAACAAACATCATCACACACATGCACATAAGGGACAGGTCAGGATTCTGGACTGGAGATGAGGATGTCGAATACATTCACACACAGGACAAGCAAAGCAAAAAAGAATCTTGGATGGTGCTCACCTTGACAGTCCCTTCACCACAAAGACTTTATTGGAATGTTGCTTCTCCAGTTTGCTCATCACCTCGTAGAGATTGTGGTTCAGCTAGAGCCAGTAAGAAAGAAGGGGATGCTAGCCAACTGGGAACTCGAGAGTGGCATATCCCTTCTCCCCTCCCCTTCAGACAGCTTCCTAAAATAAAACCTCCCCCTTTCAATTCTGATCTGAATTCCTCTTCATCTGCCTAGCATTAGAGTCCAGGGTCTTGTCCCACCACTCCCTCTTCCTTGTCCCTCTGTGTTCTAAGTTCTGCCTCTTCCATCAGATTGGCAGCTGTCTCAAGGCAGGGTCCATAACTGATGTCTGATTTGAGGTTCTAGCTTCTCACAGGTGATCCAGGGAATGAAAACTCATTTTTAGGCCAGGCGCGGTGGCTCACGCCTATAATCCCAGCACTTTGGGAGGCTGAGGCGGGCGGATCACGAGGTCAGGAGATCAAGACCATCCTGGCTAACACGGTGAAACCCTGTCTCTATTAAAAATACAAAAAAATTAGCTGGGCGTGGTGGTGGGCACCTGTAGTCCCAGCTACTCGGGAGGCTGAGGCAGGAGAATGGCGTGAACCTGGGAGGCGGAGCTTGCAGTGAGCCAAGATTGCGCCACTGCACTCCAGCCTGGGCGCCAGAGCAAGACTCCGTCTCAAAAAAAAAACAAACAAACCTCATTTTTAATATTAACTAGTCAAATCATACTTTAGCCAAATAAACTATGGAGAGTAGTATGTATAGCTGTTTGTGAATATAACTAATATAAATGTTGTAGTAGCAAAGAATCTTGGAATCCTAGGACTAGAAAAGACTTCATAAATTAGGTTGTATGGCTGCCTGTCACTGACAGGATTAGTCTTATTTGAGACCCACCACCTGAGAAACTGACTTGTCCTTAAACACTGCCCTCTCCAGTCCCCAGCAACAACAGATAGAGATTTCACAATGGGGTTCCCCATTTTAATGTTTCCTTCTATAGGCCCAGCCTCCTTTATTGATGCTAAAGCTCAAATTTGGACACACTTACTCAGTTGTTAAGGGAGATGAAGAGGGCCCTCGGATAGTGTATATATGTGTTTTAATATAGTTAAGTACACAGTCAAGTGCTCTTATTTCATCATGAGATAAAAGTCAAAATCTGTGGTGCCAATATGGATATTTAAAGAAATTATGTAAGTCAAGGCTATCTTCATATTTACTAGAAAACACACCTAGGAGCCTCAATTGGCCAGACGCCTCTCACCTTGCTCATTTCCCTGTAGAAGACATCCCTCAAGTTGGAAATGTTTTGGAAGATGGTCACATAGCAGCCAATACGACTATTAGGAAGCAAAACCACAAACACATACGGGTAAGGCATGGGAAAGGAGTTCTTTGTTTGAAATACAAGGTAGGACTTAAGCCAAAACCAGCCACCGAGGCTCCTAAATGAAAGCCATCCCCGCTGGGCACAGTGGCTCACGCCTGTAATCCCAGCATTGTGGGAGGCCGAGGTGGGCGTATCATGAAGTCAGGAGATCAAGACCATCCTGGCTAACATGGTAAAACCCCACCTCTACTAAAAAAAAAAAAAAATTAGCCGGGCATGGTGGCATGTGCCTGTAGTCCCAGCTACTCGGGAGGCTGAGGCAGGAGAGTCGCTTGAACCTGGGAGGCAGAGGTTGCAGTGAGCTGAGATCGCGCCACTGCACTCCAGCCTGGGCGACAGAGCGAGACTCCATCTTAAAAAAAAAAAACAAAAAAAAAACAAGCTGTCCCACATCCCATACTCAGGATGTTCTGGGATCTGGACTCATCAGAGCTGGGCCAGGAACACACCTGATTCTTAGGAGCAGGAAGGCCAGGGGAGACAGTATCAGCTCAGGTGGACACCAAAGTTTAAGTTTCATGGAGTTATCGGATTTGGGCTCTCGAAGGGCTGAGCAGACATGAAAGGGCTTTGAATAATTTTTTAAAGGGCTATATAAATATAAGGCTATCTAATTATAATTATTACAGTAAGTAATTATTCTTTCCCTTTATGCAATACAGGATGACTTCTGTGCCTGTATGTACATTAATGGAATTATCCTATAAGTGAATCAAGGAAGTATACTTTTAAAGAAACTGTATTAAATTTCATTTCTGGGCCAGGCACGGTGGCTTATGCCTGTAATCCCAGCACTTTGGGAGGCTGGGGCAGGTAGATCACTTGAGGTCAGGAGTTTGAGACCAGCCTGTCCAACAGGGTGAAACCTGTCAAAAAATAGAAAAATGGCCAGGCACGGTGGCTCACGTGTGTAATCCCAGCACTTTGGGAGGCTGGGGCAGGTAGATCACTTGAGGTCAGGAGTTTGAGACCAGCCTGTCCAACAGGGTGAAACCTGTCAAAAAATAGAAAAATGGCCAGGCACGGTGGCTCACGTGTGTAATCCCAGCACTTTGGGAGGCTGAGGAGGGCGGATCACAAGGTCAGGACATTGAGACTATCCTGGCCAACATGGTGAAACCCTGTCTCTACTAAAATACAGAAAATTAGCTGGACTAGGCGGCATGCGCCTGTAGTCCCAGCTACTTGGGAGGCTGAGGCAGGAGAATCTCTTGAATCTGGGAGGCGGAGGTTGCAGTGAGCCGAGATTGTGCCACTGCACTCCAGCTTGGCAACAGAGTGAGACTCTGTCTCAAAACAAAACAAACAAACAAACAAAAAAAAAAATTAGTCAGGTGTGGTGGCCCGTGCCTGTAGTCCCAGCTACTCAGGAAGCTGAGGTGGGAGAATTGCTTGAACCCGGGAGGCACAGGTTACAGTGAGCCACACTCCAGCCTGGGTGACAGAGTGAGACCCTGTCTCAAAATAAATAAATAAATAAATAAAATAAAAATAAAATAAAATTTCAATTTCATTTTAATTAGGAGTAACATAATGTTTTAGAATACATGTGTTCATTAAAAAGGCTCCATCCTATGTACACTAATAAGTGACAATATAAAATATTCTGACCACAATTCTATTAATGCATATCTTGTACAATAAAAAGAAAAAAAGGATACAAATGGAGTTTCTGCTCAGATTTCTCTTTAAACGTGGAAAATTTGGCTGGGCATGGTGGCTCACGCCTGTAATCCCAGAACTTTGGGAGGCCAAGGCAGGGGGATCACTTGAAGCCAGGAGTTCCAGACCAGCCTGGGCAACATGGTGAAACCCCATCTCTACTAAAAACACACACAAAAATTAGCCAGGCATGGTGGCACATGCCTGTAATCCCAGGTACTCAGGTGGCTGAAGCACAACAATCACTTGAACTAGGGAGGTGGAGGTTGCAGTGAGCTGAGATTGAGTGCTACTGCACTCTAGCCTGGGTGACAGAGTGAGACCCTGTCTCGAAAAAAAAAGCGGGGGGCAGTGTGGGAATTTAAATCTAAAACACTTTTATCTGCCTACTGTCAAGGCACACAAGGTGCCTTGTGTGAAGGAAAGGCACCTTTTCTGAATTTCAGTCATTACCTATTATAAAGAATAGGCAGCTCCTCTAGTAGTTCTTGGTTCAGATCTTCAAACACAGTCTGGGCTTTGTTGAACTCTTCCTCTGCCTAGGTGGTAAAAGAGACAAGACAATTTCCCTCAATTCTGAACCCAGCGCCACAGCATGCCTCCTTCATCCTCTGCATTTTTGTAGGCACTAGGCTTTCTAGGAGCCATCCCTCTTCTTCCCCTGACCATGCTCTCCCCAGCCTCAAGACTCTGACTATCCTTACAGCATCAGGGTCAGAAGAAACAGATTTCCTTTAGGACACTAGATGCTGAATTTATAATTTCCTATACCCATGTTGGCCCACCCACCTGCTACCACCACGGGGAGAAGGAGAACAGGAAGAGTTTACCAGTTTTTGTTGTTGTTTTTGTTTTACCTTGGCAGTCTTGGCCTCATCTTTCTTCTTGGCATTCTGCACTGCCTCCAGGTGATGTCGGGCACTGTCATAGTCCACGAGTTTCCGACCCCGCTTGGCAATTCTCTCCTGACCCAGGGTAATGAGAAAGGGTGTGGATACCCACTTTTCAGTGGCCAGGATGTAGGTCACAGAATACCAAAACAGAGAGCAAGATTCTTGCGTCCTACTATCCAATTTCACTTTTGTTGTTTTTTGCTTTTGTTTGTTTTGAGACAAGGTCTTGCTCTGTTGCCCAGGCTGGAGTGCAGTGGTGCGATCTCAGCTCACTGCAACCTCTGCCTCCCAGATTCAAGCAATTTTTGTGCTTTGGCCTCCCAAGTAGCTGGAATTATAGGCGTGTGCACCAAGCCCGGCTAATTTTTGTATTTTTAGTAGAGATGGGGTTTTGCCATCTTGGCCAGGCTGATCTCGAACTCCTGGGCTCATGTGATATGCCCACCTCGGCCTCCCAAAGTGCTGGGATTACAGGCGTGAGCCACCGCACCCAGCCCAAATTTCACTTTCTAATAGGGTTTTGTGCCCATGGGGTCTCCCTCAGTATCTGGGAAGAATAGGGGATTCTCAGACGGAGATAGAGTTCTACAGAGCATGTGGAAATCTGTATTAATTATATATATATAATAGATATATAATTAAATACATATATATATTTCCACTTCCACCTCCCCCTGTATTAAATTTTAATATTTCCTATGAACCCATTATAAACTGGTTCAGCCTCCAGGAGAAATGGCCTTGAGAATCACATGAAAGTGAAAGTCTGGATTTTTGGGAATTAGTCCCAAATCTGCCATTCATTAGCCTGTGGCCGGTGGCAAGGCACATCTCTTTTGGAGCCTCAGTAGCCCCATCTCCCCTTATACAACTGTTATTTGAAAGATCGAATACTGAATACAAAGTGCTTTGAAAGCTCTAAAACACAGTAAAAGCTGTAAATTACTATGACCACTGAGAGAAAGTCTACTCAGCCTTATCCAAACTATAAATTATACCAGTGAAAAGCAAACTATGTCATTGAACCGTTTCATTCTCTCAGTCACAGAATTTGAAAAGATCTTGGCAATTATCTGGTCCAACTTCCCATACAATACCACGAGGCTTCTCTATAACATCCAAGATAAGAAGTAGTTTGACTTCACAAAGAACAGACAACTCACTATCTTTGAGTCTATTTCATTTCATTTTTGGAAAGCTTTAACTATTAGGAACTTAAGTCAGCCTCCTTCTAACTTCTTCCTCTGAATCAGCACAGTGCTTGACAGAGTAGGTGTTTAATAAATACTAGAGCTGGGTGCAGTGCCTCACGCCTGCAATCCCAGCACTTTGGGAGGCCGTGGGCGGATCACTTGATGTCAGGAGTTTGAGACCAGCCTGGACAACACAGAGAAACCCTGTCTCCACTAAAAATACAAAAATTAGCTGGGCGTGGTGACGCATGCCTGTAATCCCAGCTACTCAGGAGGCTGAGGCGAGAGAATCCCTAGAACCCGGGAGGCAGGGGTTGCAGTGAGCCAAGACCGCGCCATTGCACTCCACCCTGGGCAACAGAGCATGACTCCATCTCAACAAAAACAAAAACAAAAACAAAAAAAAACAAAAAAACTAGCTGAATGAATAGATGAATTCTAATTCTGCTTTCTGGAACAGTTTAGAATAGGTTGAATTCCTGTTTTACCTAACAGATTTTCAAATATTTGAAGACAACTATTTGATTGCTCCATGTTTCCTCTTCTATACAATAAACATCTTTAGTGCCATCAGCTGTTTCTCACAGCTAAAAGGGATGCCTCTTACTTGGATCTAATTTGAAATCACCCCAAATATAGCTCACTGAAATCTAAGTTTATTTTATTTATTTACTTATTTTGAGACACCAGACCAGCCTCTGTCACCCAGGCTGGAGCACAGTGGCATGATCTCGGCTCACTGCAACCTCTCCCTCCCCGGCTGAAGTGATCCTTCACCTCAGCCTCCTAGGGTGGCTGGGACTACAGACACACACCACCACATGACTATATTTTTTTGTATTTTTTGTAGAGAGAGGGTTTTGCCACGAATCCAGAATCCAGAATGTCAGACCAGGCTGGTCTCGAACTCCTGGGCTCAAGTGATTCTCCTGCCTCGGCCTCCCAAAGTACTGGGATTACAGGTGTGAGCCACTGCATCCAGCCTTGAAATCTAAGTGTAAACATAAACTTCACACTACTTCCAACCTTCTATCCTAACCTCTTGTCTAACCCTCAACCTTACTCTTTCTCCTAACTTACCCAAACTTCATTCTTAATCGTGACCTCTAATTCTACTTATAATGCTTAATCCAATATGTTCTCTAACCTGGATGGGTCATCCACAACCCAGCCTTGATTCTGTACATCGAGTACCTTAATTTCGCTGAACTGGGCAACGTAGTTTTCCATGGTCCTCACAGCCTGGTCAGCCAGTTTCTCCTCATAGTCTTCCCAAAGGAGATCATTATTCTGTGGGATAGAGTCAGAGGCTGGTGAAGGCTCCACTTCCCAACAACAACTGCCTACCAGGGAAATACCCAAATTCTCCCTGCAAAAACCTTTTTTGTAGCATTGTATTTAGAATACCATGTTGGATTCTGGGGACTAGTCAGAGGAAGAAAAGAGACAGCCCCTACCCCAAGGAACTGCTCTATGGGAGTCTGAACATACATTCAGAGATTAAGGACAGGGCACAAGGTCAAAGCCTTGGACTCCAGAGCTTAGATGGGAAAGTTTAAGAGTGTATAACTGTATGAAGTTTGTTTTAAAAAACAACCAATGTTCAAGAGGTAAAACTTCCCATAATGTTTTAAAGAGGAGAAGAGGGTCAAAATTAGAGGGATCCACAGATTAGGGAAAACTTGTTTTTACCTTAACAGTTGTAGCTTCTTCCTACCACCCAGTGACTGAGGCTACACAAATGCACAGTGTGAACTGGCTCCTTTGTTTTCCTATTTTCTTGGATAGCGAAGCTAAGCTGAGGTTGAGATGCAAACAGGAGTAAGTGCCAACAAGTTGTAGAACCCAAGCCACTCTTACCCCTACGATGGCCTTCAGCTCCTCATGACCGTCCCACTCGCTGCTGTAGATCTCCTGCAGGGTTTCTGACACTCTTTTTGAACTTTCATGCATCACTGAAAGGAGAGAATTCAGTCCCACCATCATGTTTCCCCAACAGTAGTTGGTGTAATCACATGGGTGACAAATCAGTGGTTCCAATTCAGAAGGACAAACTCAGAAGGTTTAGGTTATATAAGTGAGGAAAGCTGGATGGGGCTGAAAGAAAAAGTCACTCTTCCTCAGCCCACAAAGTTCCAGGAGTCAAGAGTAGACAAATGATAAAATGACAAGAACCTGGGGGTATGGCAGTTGTTTTCCACCCCCAAATCTCCTAGTAGCTGTATAAATGCCCTCTGGATTCTCCCATGCTGCAATGCCCACCTTTGACTGCACTAAGGAAGTTCTTCAGGTCCTTGTACAGCTTGTGGCCTTCTGCCTGAAAGACAAAAGTACATCTGGTAACTAAAGAGATTAATATTTCAAAAGATGCTCCAGATGTCTAAGTCAAAAGTAGGTTAAGAGCAGAAATCACACCTAGAATTTCTCCAAATATTCACAATTGTTATAAGTTAGCCTTTACTTTCTTTACCAACATGTTGTAGGTGGTCTCTTTTGTGTTAGTTTTTAAGATGGGGGCTTGCTAAGGCTCCCATTACACTGGCATTCTTCCTTCCAGTGAACAAGAGCCTATACTCAAGTTCCACTGTTGAAATGTAAGTGTTTTCCATGTAACACTATCTATGCGATTCTCTGGCGTGTACCCTCCTCTCTGGGTAAAGTGCTACCATTTTTTGCAGACACCAGGCCTTCTTCTTTCTCTGAACCCTCACACAGACATTCCTTTCCTCCCCAATATCCTTCTCTGACTTGCCTCACTTTACCCTTCCCTTCCATCAGTCACCTTTTATGCTACTCCAAAGAGCCTCACCATTGCTTCTCCTGTGCCACCCCGAATGTCTTCATCTATAGCTCTATCTATCCCTGCTTCCATCTTTGCTCCTGTGTCCGAAATCTTTTTTTAGGCTAGGAACCCCGAGTTCAGACAAGGGTTCCTCCTCCCTCTAAAAAAGGAGAGGAAGGTATTATTTAGACTTCAAAGTTTAAATCTCAATCTGATAGATGAACTGCTTTTGTTATAACTCTGACAAATGTTCATTTAGCCTCTGCTTCTCATCAAATACTTCCAGAAACTGGAAACTAACATCTTGCCTGAGACAGTATCACTTGATTTTAAACTAGCTCTGTTAAAACTTCTTCTGGCTGGGCGTGGTAGTTCACGCTTATAATCCCAGCACTTTGGGAGGCCAAGGCTGGCGGATCACTTGAGGTCAGGAGTTCGAGACCAGCCTGGTCAAAATGGTGAAACCCTGTCTTTAGTAAAAATACAAATTTTAGCCGGGTGTGGTGGCGCACACCTGTAGTCCCAGCTACGCAGGAGGCTGAGGTAGGAGGATCGCTTGAACCTGGGAGGCGAAGACTGAAGTGAGCTGAGCTCGGATCATACCACTGTACTCCAGCCTCGGTGACAGAGCAAGACTCCATCTCAAAATAAACAAACTTTTCCTGTTAGTCTTGGGTTGGCCTTCTGTACTCATAGAGTAGATCTAATTTCTCTTCCACACATGCTTGAAGACAACTTGCATGTGCCCTTGACCAAGCCTTTCTCACAGGTTTCCTCAATTGTTCCTTATGGTGTTTAGACCCTCTTCCCATTTTGGTCTCCTTCCTACGTGTAAACTCATTTTGAAGAGTTGGTTGGGAATTTAAGGCCAGACATCTGACATTCTGGCACCTGTCTTCAGGACTGTGGACTGTAGGGATGGACTGAGAGGTGCAGCCCACTTCAAGGGTACTCTAGGGAGCCAGCCTACAGATCAGAACAGACCAGTTCAGGGGATGTTGTACTTGAAAGCCAAGCTGCATTATTCAGTACACCATAAAATACTTGTTGTGAATTTGTTCATTTGTTATTTGCTGTATTCATTACTTGATAGACTATTGATGATACCAAAAGTGTAAAAAATTGGCCGGGTGCAGTGGCTCACGCCTGTAATCCCAGCACTTTGGGAGGCCGAGGCAGGCAGATCACAAGGTCAGGAGATCGAGGCCATCCTGGCTAACACGGTGAAACTCCATCTCTACTAAAAATACAAAAAAATTAGCGTGGTGGTGGGCGCCTGTAGTCCCAGCTACTCGGGAGGCTGAGGCAGGAGAATGGGCATGAACCCGGGAGGCAGAGCTTGCAGTGAGCCGAGATCACGCCACTGCACTCCAGCCTGGGCGACAGAGCCAGACTCCGTCTCAAAACAAAACAAAAAACAAAAGTATAAAAAATTATGGGGCCAGGCACGGTGGCTCACGCCTGTAATCCCAGCACTTTGGGAGGCCAAGGCAGGTGGATCACCTGAGGTCAGGAGTTTGAGACCAGCCTGACCAACATGGTGAAACCCCATCTCTACTAAATACAAAAAATTAGCAGGGTGTGGCGGCGGGCGCCTGTAATCCCAGCTGCTTGGCAGGCTTAGGCAGGAGAATCGCTTGAACCCAGGAGGCAGAGGTGGCAGTGAGCCGAGAGCAAAACTCCATCTCAAAAAAAAAATAAATAAATAAAAATAAAAATAAAAATAAAAAATATGGGAGAGGCCGGGCGCAGTGGCTCACGCCTGTAATCCTAGCAGTTTGGGATGCTGAGGCGGGCGGATCACGAGGTCAGGAGTTCTAGACCAGCCTGACCAACATGGTGAAACCTGTCCCTACTAAAAATACAAAAATTAGTCAGGCGTGGCGGCATGCACCTATAATCTCAGCTACTCAGGAGGCTGAGGCAGGAGAATCACTTGAACCCGGAAGGTGGAGGCTGCAGTGAGCTGCAATTGCGCCATTGCATTGCAGTCTGGGTGACACAGCAGACTCTGTCTAAAAAACAAAACCAATCAAGGAAGTGTCAGATGCTACAGAAACGTTAGAATGCTGGAAGAATTGGTAAAATTCACTGGATTTGGTAATGGGTCACTGGTGACCTTGAGAAAGCACTTTCAATAGCATATTGGAGACAGATTCAGTCAGTTAACAAAATTCAGAAACACTCAGCATCTACCAGAAAGGATATCTCACTTCCTCCTTGCTTTTTCATTTATAGAAAAAAGCTTAGATAGCCTAACATGTTAAATGTATACAACATCTTTTAAATGTGGATAAGGGAGGTAGGTAGAAGTTTGAGAATTTTGAAAAGGTGATAATCAAGATTTTAAAGAGCCTTGAAAAAGTTTTGGGATTATAAAAATGAACAAGGCTTGGCTGGGCGCAGTGATGCACGCCTGTAATCCTAGCACTTTGGGAGGCCGAGGAGGGCAGATCATGAGGTCAAGAGATCGAGACCAGACTGGCCAACATGGTGAAACCCTGTCTCTACTAAAAATACAAAAATTAGCTGGGTGTGGTGGCACACGCCTGTAATACCAGCTACTTGGGAAGCTGAGGCAGGAGAATGGCTTGAACCTGGGAGGTGGAGGGTTACAGTGAGCCGAGATCGCGCCACTGTACTCTAGCCTGGGCGACAGAGTGAGACTTCAACTCAAAAAAAAAAAAAAAAAAAATTAACAAGACTTTAAAATTCTTTCTTGAAGGAAAAAAAGGACTCAGTTTTTTACTTCACCATGAAAATTTTATTTCAAAAATAAATATAATAAAGTAATAAAAACTGTTAAATTACCTTGCACAGGCTGGGTGCGGTGGCCCACCCACTATAATCCCACCACTTTGGGAGGCTAAGGCGGGTAGATCACCTGAGGTCAGGAGTTCAAGACCAGCCTGGCCAACATGGTGAAATCCCCTCTCTACTAAAAATGCAAAAATTAGCTGGGCATGGTAGTATACGCCTGTAATCCCAGCTACTTAGGAGGCCGAGGCAGGAGAATCGCTTGAACCTGGGGGCACAGAGGTTGCAGTGAGCTGGGATTACACCACTGCACTCCAGCCTGGGTGACAAGAGCGAAACTCTGTCTCAAAAAAAAAAAAAATTACCTTGCACAATTTGTACAAATAAAATTCCTAATTTTTTCCCATTAGTTATCATATGACCTGAAAAATCAGATCAGTAATCAAGGCTACCATGCATAAATGCACAGTGTTGAATACTAGGGGGTACTCTATCACAGCCCAGAAAATGAATGCCTTCTGCTTTCCACTGCAGCTCACAAAAGCCCAGCTCCATTTCTGTGTTTTAGAATGAAGCCTTTTAGTTACAAAGTTCTCCTTTATTCTCTTGCTCTTTCTTTTGAGAAGATGAAGTATGAGTGTGAGAGTGAGTGTGTGTGTGTGTTGGGGGCATAGTGGTGTGGAGTGGGGGAGGAGAGAGAGGACAGGTCAGCGACAGGTATCATTTTCTTTCTCTGACCTATCTGTCCTCCCCTGGAATATATCCAGGCTGAATAATCCCAACATCTTTCTCCTTTCCTGACAGATGTGACTCTCACAGTCTTGGGTTCTCGCTTGTCTGGGAGTCAAGAAACTTGGCTTTACCACCAACTAGCAAGTTACTCCACTTCTCTGCCTTCCATTTCTTCATCTGTAAATGCAGGGTAAGGCCAGTTCTAGCTATAAATCTTATGATTTTATCACTTCTGCTCTCTGAATCCTTGCCAAATTCTTGGCATTGCCATAAAGAGTCTGAGTCAGTCCTTCCCACCCATTATACAAATAGTCCCAACCCTCAGTTAATGAACCACTCACACCAGAAGCTTGTCCTGAGCAGTCAGGTGGACAGAGCTAGGTCTTAAGAGACTGGGGTACTGAGGATGGAGAAAGTTCTTGTCCTGGGGTTCCCTAATTTCTGGAGAAAAATTGGCTCAGACACTCAGCAAAACAAGTGTAAATAGCATGCCCAAGTGTTGAAGTGATTAAGTGTTGAAAGTGCTTTGTTTAAAGTAGATCCAGGAGGGAAATATGAAGCTAGATTATTAGATTTGATTTTAAAGGTAAAGAATTGGAAGCAGCTGTCACTACCAAAACTAACAGGTTAAAGTGTTGCTTGAGGAAAATAATCCTTCCTATATAATACACTCTGAAGAGAAGGAAAAGAGGGAAGCAAGTAGAGCCTCAAAGAAAAATTACCTATAGAAGAAATGTGATCAGGGCTGGGTGCAGTGGCTCACGCCTGTAATCCCAGCACTTTGGGAGGCCAAGGTGGGTGGATCACTTGAGGTCAGGAGTTCGAGACCAGCCTGGCCGACATGGTGAAACCCTGTCTCTACTAAAAATACAAAACAACAACAAAAACAAAAAAGAAAAGAAATGTGATCAGGAATGTGGGCAAGTGGCAAGACTTTGAAATTAAGCTAGGAAGTTTGGTATTGATAGGATAAGCTATTAATAAAAAGTTTACCTGCAAGCTGACTGTGGATGAGGGATAGGGCACATGACCAACCAGTTCAACTTCTGGAACACTTCACTCACACCTGTAATCCCAGCACTCAAGGTATCAGAGGCAGAAGGATTGCTTGAGCCTAGGAGTTTGAGACCAGCCCGGGCAACATAGTGAGACCTCGTCTTCACAAAAAGAAAAAAAAATCCTTGACCTTGTCCTTTTTCCTACTGTGTGTCTTTGCCACCCCAGGTCCCCAGGTCAGACGTGACTGTATTGTCACTGTCTTCCTCCATAAACTAAGAGCCTTGAGGGCAGGCAGGTTGTCTCATTCACGTTGAAGTCCCAGCACCAAACACAGTTCCTGGCACACAGCAGGTGCTCATAAAATGTTTGTTAAATGAATTTACCAAAAAGAGAATTCAAAAGCATGTTCAATCAGCACTTATTATAGGTTTATCATTCTCTCAGTCAAGAAGTTTTTCCTTATTTTTTTTTTTTATAGAGACAAGGTCTCACTATGTTGCCCAGGCTGGTCTTGAACCCCTGGCCCTTCCGCTTCAGCCTCCCAAAGTGTTGGGATGACAGGCATGAGCCACTGCACCCAGTAGAAGCTTTTCCTTATTCCCAACCTAACTCCATTTCATTTCTCAAACATATTTTCTCCCCTTAAGTGATGTTTAAATGGTGGGCTTCCACAGGGAATTCTGAGGGGTTTGTCCCATCAGATCTTGTTCTTCCCGATGGCACTTCTTCATCTCTTACCTTTTCTACCTACACATCTGCTCTTAGAGAGAGGACAAAGGGACAGAATGGGCCAAGAATCAGAAACCTGGCCGGGCGCGGTGGCTCACGCTTGTAATCCCAGCACTTTGGGAGGCCGAGGCGGGCGGATCACGAGTCAGGAGATCGAAACCACGGTGAAACCCGTCTCTACTAAAAATACAAAAAATTAGCCGGGCGTGGTGGTGGGCCTGTAGTCCAGCTACTCGGAGAGGCTGAGACAGGAGAATGGCGTGAACCCGGGAGGCAGAGCTTGCAGTGAGCCGAGATTGCACCACTGCACTCCAGCCTGGGGGACAGAGCGAGACTCCGTCTCAAAAAAAAAAAAAAAAAAAAGAATCAGAAACCTTCCACAGTGCGTGTTAACTTACTGATTTTTCTTCTTTTCATCCTGGACTTGGAAATAGAACAGTAAGAAGAGTTGAGAAGAGGCCCAGAGAGGCCTCCTAGTGAGGCACAGTGAAAAAAGCTGAGTTTAAGTCTAAATCCTGGCCCTGCAACTTATATGCTGTTACTTTACTATTAACATCACACAAAAAAGGAGACAATCGCCGGGCGCGGTGGCTCACGCTTGTAATCCCAGCACTTTGGGAGGCCGAGGCGGGCGGATCACGAGGTCAGGAGATCGAGACCACGGTGAAACCCCGTCTCTACTAAAAATACAAAAAAAAAATTAGCCGGGCGTGGTGGCGGGCGCCTGTAGTCCCAGCTACTCGGAGAGGCTGAGGCAGGAGAATGGCGTGAACCCGGGAGGCGGAGCTTGCAGTGAGCCGAGATTGCGCCACTGCACTCCAGCCCGGGCGACAGAGCGAGACTCTGTCTCAAAAAAAAGAAAGGAGACAACCAGACTTTATGTGCCTCCTGATGGAAGAATACAATAACACCTACTAAGTATTCTTGCCATTAAAACAAAAACCTGAATCTCATCAAGCCTCTAAGTCTATTCATTTATAGAAAATGTGGAAGACATAGGAACATATTAGACAATATCATGGGAGTTCAATCAGCAAAATACACACTATAGGAAACTGCAGGACAAACAACCTAGTATCATTAACAAATAAGCTACAAGAAGGGAGGGATTAGAATACAGATTAAGAGATATGACCTTAAGTCTAAGAAACTTAAAACATGTCAGTGAGTTGCTGATTTAAACAAACCATAAAAAGCATGAAGACACAATCGGGAATTTGGACACTGACAGGATATTTTGTGATATTAAGAAATGATTCTAGTTTTTTTAAAAGATAGCACTAAAACTTACATTTTAGTGGAATATTTAATCTGAAATATCTGAAAAGATTTGTATGACATTGGTAAGTGAAAAAGGCAAGTTGCAAAATCATATGCATGGAATAATCTCACTTTAGTAAATCTCTACTTATTGTGGATATACTTAGATATCATACACATACATAGCAAAGTAATTGTAAAGATATAAAATAACATTGTTGTAGTTTAGGAAGATGTAAAATCATAATCGTTTTGTTTATATTGTTTTCTTTTCCTTTTTCTTGAGATAGGGTCTCACTTTGTCACCCCGGCTGGAGTGCAGTGGCACAAACAAAGCTCACTGTAGCCTCGACCTCTGAGACTCAGGCAGTCCTCTTGCCTCAACCTCTCAGGTAGCTGAGAATACAGGAGCACACCCCCATGACCAGCTAATTTTTGTATTTTTTGTAGAGATGGGGTTTTGCCATGTTGCCCAAGCTGGTCGCAAGCTTCTGAGCTCAGCACTTTGGCCTCCCAAAGTGCTGGGATTATAGGTGTGAGCCACCATGTTGGGTCTATTATTAATTTTTAAATTCATTTCTTTCTTTTTTCTTTATGTAGGGGCTTTTTTTTTTTTTTTTTTTTGAGATAGGGTCTTGCTCTGTTGCTTAGGCTGGAGTGCAGTGGCACAATCACAGCTCACTGCTCAGTAGCTGGGACCACAGACGTGCGCCACCATGCCCAGCTAATTTTTCTTATTTTTTTGTAGAGTTAAGGTCTCCTGTGTTGCTGGGTTTGTCTCAAACTCCTAGTCTTAGCAATCCTCCCACCTCGGCCTCCCACTGGGAGGTGTGAGCCACTGCACGCAACCATGTACTTTCTGATTTGTTGTAATGAGTACATATTTTATTTATACTTATTTATTTATTCATTTTTGAGACCAGGTCTTGCTCTGCTGCCTAGGCTGGCATGCAGTGGTATGATCATAGCTCACTGCAGCCTGGAATTCCTGGGGTCAAGCGATCCTCCTACCTCAGCCTCCCAGGTAGCTGAGACTACAAGCATGTGCTAACACACCTGGCTAATTTTTGTATTTTTTTGTAGAGACAGGATCTTGCTATGTTGCCCAGGCTGGTCTTGAATTCCTAGGCTCAATTGATCCTCCTGCTTTGGCCTCCCAAAGTGCTGGTATTACAGGCATAAGCTACCATGCCTGGCCAAGTAAATGTTGTATAGAAAAATATTTTGAGGTGTGATAATGGTATTGTGGTTACATTTTAAAAGAGTTCTATTTTTAGAGATTGATAGTGAATTTTTCTTTTTTTCTTTTTGAGACAGAGTATCACTCTGTCACCCAGGCTGGAGTGCAGTGGTGCGATCTCGATCTTGGCTCACTGCAACTTCCGCCTCCCGGGTTCAAGCAATTCTCCTGCTTCAGCCTCCCGAGTAGCTGGGATTACAGGCATGTGCTACCACGCCCAGCTAATTTTTGTATTTTTAGTAGAGATGGGGTTTTACCATGTTGGCCAGGCTGGTCTCGAACTCCTGACCTCAGGTGATCTGCCCGCCTCAGCCTCCCAAAGTGCTGGGATTACAGGCGTGAGCCACTGCGCCTGGCCTGATAATGAGATTTTTATAGATGTGTAAATGTTGTTGGAATCAAAATGGAGTCACTGGTGTTAAAAAAAAAAAATCTCTGATAATAGAGCCAGGGAAGGCTATGAAGAGAGCATTCTCATGCTTATTTGCCTGATAAGAATTATCACAAAAGATCCTATGAAAACCACAACCTTGCACAAAGGCCATCACAACCGTATACAAAAAATATTTCTGCAAGGACTTCTGCCCAGCAACTGCCTGTTCAACCTTGGACTGGTGTCACCCTTATTATTGATCTTTGTAGCCAACGATAATTATTTTCAAAGAATCATGTAATCCTTCTCATTTTTTCCTTTGAAAACATTTGTCTTCCTTTACCTCCCTGAATACCTCATAGTTTACTATGGTACACATATTCCCATTGCAATGCTCTATTCCCACATAAATACCTTTTTCTCTTAGACAGCCTCCCTCTGTTCGTTACTTAGGTTGACGAATGAAATGATATATCTAGAATTTGTTTCATAATAATCAAAGATAGGATAAAGTGAGTGGTGACACAGTGAAACATGATTGCCCATGAGTGGATAAATTATGGAAGCTGAGTGATGAGTACATGTGAATTCATTTTACAAGTTTATCTGCCTTTGTACATATTTGAAATATTCCATTAAAAAAAAAAGTTTAGGCCGGGCGCGGTGGCTCATTCCTGTAATCCCAGCACTTTGGGAGGCCGAGGCGGGCGGATCACGAGGTCAGGAGATCGAGATCACGGTGAAACCCCGTCTCTACTAAAAATACAAAAAATTAGCCGGGCGTGGTGGCGGGCGCCTGTAGTCCCAGCTACTCGGAGAGGCTGAGGCAGGGGAATGGCGTGAACCCGGGAGGCGGAGCTTGCAGTGAGCCGAGATTGCGCCACTGCACTCCAGCCTGGGCGACAGAGCAAGACTCCGTCTCAAAAAAAAAAATAAAAAAAATAAAAAAATAAAAATAAAAATAAATAAATAAATAAATAAATAAATAAAGTTTATCAGATCTAAGATGGTAAACCAGTAACAACAACAAAAAGTTCAAAAGTAAGATTCCCAGGCCCTACTCCCAGAGACCTTGCATTTAAAAATATTTCCCAAATGATTCCGATATACACTCAGCTACTGAATTAGATGATAGCTAATAACCCATTAATATAATTTTAAAAATTATTTTCTATATAACTCAACTAACTGGTATTTATATAGTAAAGAATTTGTGGGCCAGGTGCAGTGGCTCATGCCCGTAATACCAGCACTTTGGGAGGCCAAGGCGGGTGGATCATCTGTGGTCAGGAGTTTGAGACCAGCCTGGCCAACATGGTGAAACCCTGTCTCTACTAAAAATAAAAATAAAAAATTGTCATAGCATGGTGGCATATGCCTGTAATCTCAGCTACTCGGGAGGCTGAGGCAGGAGAATCGCCTGAACCTGGAAGGTGGAGGTTTCAGTGAGCCTAAATAAATAAATAAATAAATAAAGAACATTTCTCTGTTCCCCAAAATGACAGTCAGCAGCAAGAAAAAAGTAAGTTCTTTATTTTTATTTTTAGTTTTTTTTTTTTTTTTTTTGAGATGGAGTTTCACTCTTATCACCCAAGCTAGAGTGCAATGGCAAGATCTCTGTTCACTGCAACCTCTGCCTCCCAGGTTCAAGTGATTCTCCTGCCTCAGCCTGCCGAGTAGCTGGGATTACAGGTGCACGCCACTCTGCCTAGCTAATTTTTTTGTATTTTTAGTAGAGATGGGGTTTCACCATGTTGGCCAGGATGGTCTTGAACTCCTGACCTCAGGTGATCCGCCTGCCTTGCCCTCCCAAAGTGTTGGGATTATAGGGGTGATCCACTGTGCCCGGCCAGTAAATTCCTTTAGTTCACCGAGGAAGGATAAGCAGCAGGTCACCCTGTAGCCCTTAACCCTAGGGGGAGGGTGGCTTGGTGGAGATGTTTGCCAGTTTGTAGAACTTATTGTTCTTCTGCCACTCAGCCCTCATGTCTCTTTTCTTCTTCCAAGCTTCCCTCCTCTACCCTCCAGATTACCTGTTGTTGGTAGAAGTTGTTAGCACTTTGTTCAAATCGTTCATCTTTGGTTTCTACAGCTTTCCCCAATTTCTGCAGCACCTAGGGATATAAGTCAGAAAGGCCCGTAAGGTTATAGTCAAGTCTCTCTTACACATGACCTCATATGACCCTGGCTTCAGTTAAGAATCTCACTTACAACTCAAGGGCTGTACTTATTTATGTATTTATTTATTTATTTTTGAGATGGAGTCTCACTCTGTTGCCCAGGCTGGAGTGCAGTGGCACGATCTCGGCTCACTGCAACCTCCGCCTCCCGGGTTCAAGCAATTCTCCTGCCTCAGCCTCCTGAGTAGCTGGGATTACAGGCGTGTACCACCACACCCAGCTGATTTTTGTATTTTTAGTAGAGACGGGGTTTCACCATGTTGGCCAGGTTGATCTCGAACTCCTGACCACAAATGATCTACCCGCCTTGGCCTCCCAAAGTGCTGGGATTACAGGAGTGAGCCACCGCCCCTGGCCTTGAAGGGCTGTACTCTTACTGGACCAAAAGAATTACGAATGTAACAAACTGCTGAAAAAAAATCCTGTTTTGTAGTTCTTTTCAAATTAGAGGTAGCTCTAAGGGATATGTAGTAGTGAGCTAGAGGATATATATTAATATAAAGCTCAAAAGAAATAAGGTATATCTGGCCAGGTGAGGTGGCTCACGCCGGTAATCCCAGCACTTTGGGAGGCCAAGGCAGGCAGATCACCTTAAGTCGGGAATTCGAGGCCAGGCTGACTAACATGGAGAAACCCCGTCTCTACTAAAAATACAAAATTAGCTGGGCATGGTTGTGCATGCCTGTAATCCCAGCTACTGGGGAGGCTAGGCAGGAGAATCGCTTGAACCCAGGAGGCAGAGGTTGCAGTGAGGCAAGATTGCGCCATTGTACTCCAGCTTGGACAACAAGACCGAAACTCTGTCTCAAAAAAAAAAAAAGAAAGAAATAAGGTATATCTTTCTGAATGTCATTGTTATTATTGTTATTATTTTATTTGAGACAGCATCTTGCTCTGTTGCCCTGGCTGTAGTACAGTGGTGCAATCACAACTTCCTACAGCCTCAACCTCTCTGGGCTCAATCCTCCCACCTCAGCCTCCCCAGTAGCTGGGACCACATGCTCACACCACCACACCTCACTAATTTTTAAAAATTTTCTGTAGAGACAGGGTCTCACTATGTTGCTCAGGCTGGCTGAACTCCTGGGCTCAAGTGATCCTGCTGCCTCAGCCTCCCAGAGTGCTGCAATTATAGGCATGAGCCATCAGGCTGGCTGGCATTGTTACTAATTTTTTTTTTTTTTTTTTTTTTTGTTGAGATGGAGTCTCGCTCTGTCACCCAGGCTGGAGTGCAGTGGCACAGTCTCAGCTCACTGCAAGCTCCGCCTCCCAGGTTCACGCCATTCTGCTGCCTCAGTCTCCTGATTAGCTTGGGAATACAGGTGCCCGCCACCATGCCCGGTTAAGTTTCTTTGTATTTTTAGTAGAAACAGGTTTTCACCTTGTTAGCCAAGATGGTCTCGATCTCCTGACCTCCTGATCCGCCCGCCTTGGCCTCCCAAAGTGTTGGGATTACAGGCGTGAGCCACCGCACCCGGCCTGTTATTAATGTTTAAAGTGGGTTTTTGAGAAGGAAGGAGGAAAGCATTATATTACAACAAGTATTGATGAGAAAAATGTAAACTGTGCATGGCTTTTAAGTAAAATGTGAGCCTTGAAGACATTTTTTACTTGAGAGACTGTTTTCAGCTATAGCCATAGGTTCCTCTAGATAGATGAGGTTAGAGAGGTTGGGCAGGGACACTTCTCTCATGGGGGCTTTTGTGGAAAACTTTGAGAGGCCCCAATATAATGCATTTGAAACTCAGCTAGACCTGAATGCTATCCCTATCTATCGCTTCTCAACTAGAAAACCTGAAGCCAAACTGTCATACTGATGTCAGTGCTAACGCAAAAGACATGTGGATGAATAAGACCCAGTCTCTGTTCTCACAGGACACTCCCTTATAAACAGGCAATTACATGTAGTAAGAAAGCCCTGAGTCTTCTGCCTATAACCCCCATCTTGGAAGGAGATACCATCATCCTGCCAAATCCAAGTTAGAATCTCAGGAGTTGCCTTCAACTACTTCTTCATCCCCTTCATTGAATCCCTCGCCATGTCCATCTCTAGAAACCATCTTATTCCCCTGGTCTCACTGCCACAGCCTTAGTCTAGGCCCTCACCATTTATTACCTGGCCTGCTGCAATAGGTCTGCTATGCTGCTGCTCCTTAAAATCTTCTAATGGTTCCCCATTCATCTGTTCAACAAATTTTTATTAAATGCCCAATATGGGCTAGGTGCGGTGGCTCACGCACCCAGCCTTGGGAGGCCGAGGCAGGCGGATCACTTGAGGTCAGGAGTTCGAGACCAACCTGGCTAACAGGGTAAAACCCTGTCTCTACTAAAAATACAAAAAAAAAAATTAGCCTTGGAGTGGTGGCAGACGCATGTAATCCCAGCTACTCGGGAGGCTGAGGCAGGAGAATCACTTGAGCCTGGGAGGCAGAGGTTGCAGTGAGCCAAGATTGTGCCACTGCACTCTAGCCTGGGTGACAAAGGGAGACTGTCTCAAAAAAAGGAAAAAAAAAGTCCAATATGTATCTTTTAAGTAATAGTTCAAATTCTAGCATGCATGCAGGTCCCAAGGATCTGACCCTACATTAAGCTTCACCTCTCATATTCCTCTTCTCTGCAGGTCTCCTTTCCTGACACTTTTTTAGTTTCCCGAATAACCCACACTGTTGCTTGTCATAGATGCTGGTCCCTCTTTCTAGAATGCCTTTCCTCACCTTGTCTGCCAGGCAAGTATCTTACAAAACCCAGTTCAACTCTGTATCTTTTGTGATACTTAACCACATCAACTTCATCTCATTGATCGATTATTCACTCCCTCCCGAGTGCTTGCAACTTCTGTATCTTGTATATAGTTCAATTGTTGTTTTATTACTACTATTATTATTATTATTATTTTGAGACAGAGTTTCGCTCTTGTTGCCCAGGCTGGAGTACAATGGTGCGATCTCTGCTCACCACAACCTCTGCCTCCTAGGTTCAAGCAATTCTTCTGCCCCAGCCTCCTGAGTAGCTGGGATTACAGGCATGTGCCACCACGCCTGGCTAATTTTGTATTTTTAGTAGAGATAGGGTTTATCCATGTTGGTAAGGCTGGTCTCGAACTCCCGACCTCAGGTGATCCGCCCGTCTCGGCCTCCCAAAGTGCTGGGATTACAGGTGTGAGCCACCGTGCCTGGCCTGTTTTATTATTTCTATTTGTTTATTCTCCTAAACTATACGCTCCTTAAGGTTTAGGTACTTGCTTTGTTCATTTGGATTTCTCAGTATCCAGGAACTAAATATTTAATAATTGTAACAGGAAGGAGAGTAAGACTGATATAGGAGAGGATATAGGACTGAATGAGTGGAGCCTTGGAGTAGGATTTTCTAGATTGAAGTAGAGTATATGGGCTGGGCGCAGCGTCTTACACCTGTAATCCCAACACTTTCGGAGGCCAAGGCGGGTGGATCACCTGAGGTCAGGAGTTTGAGACCAGCCTGACCAACATGGTGAAACCCCATCTCTACTAAATACAAAAAAATTTAGCTGGGTGTGGTGGTGCATGCCTGCAATCCCAGCTACTTGGGAGGCCAAGGCAGGAGAATCGGTTAAGAGGTTGCAGTGAGCCAAGATTGCGCCATTGCACTCCAGCCTGGGCAACAGAGTGAAACTTTGTCTCAAAAAACAAAACAAAAAATTAAATTAAATTAAATTAAAAAAGAAAAAAAGGCCGGGTGCGGTGGCTCACGCCTGTAATCCCAGCACTTTGGGAGGCCGAGGTGGGTGGATCACAAGGTCAGGAGATCGAGACCATCTTGGCTAACAAGGTGAAACCCTGTCTCTACTAAAAATACAAAAAATTAGCCGGGCATGGTGGCGGGTGTCTGTAATCCCAGCTACTCAGGAGGCTGAGGCAGGAGAACGGCATGAACCCGGGAGGCGAAGCTTGCAGTGACCCGAGATAGTGCCACTGCAGTCCGGCCTAGGCCAAAGAGCAAGACTCTGTCTCAAGAAAAAAAAAGAAAGAAAAAGAAATAGAGTATAAAGGGTGAGAGTAGAAAGAGGATTCCAGTTAGAGACAACAGCATCAGGAAAATCATAGGAGTACACAGCTTCACGAGCTGGTTCAGCATGGCTGTTATGGGGAGTGGTGGGGAATGAAGCTAGAAAGGGAGACTGGAGTTTCATTATGAAGGGCTTTGAATGCCATGCAAAAGTGCCCAGATATGGGGAGTGTGGCAGGTTCTGTGGAGAGACTCTGATTCATATCTCCATTCTTTTTTTTGTTTGTTTTTTTCTGAGACAAGTCTTGCTCTGTCACCCAGCCTGGAGTGCAGTGATGCCATCTCAGCTCACTGCAATCTCTGCCTCACCAGTTCAAGCGATTCTTCTGCCTCAGCCTCCCAAGTAGCTGGGATTACAGGCGCCCACCACCACGCCTGGCGAATTTTTGTATTTTTAGTAGAGACAGGGTTTCGCCATGTTGGCCAGGCTGGTCTTGAATTCCTGACCTCAGGTGATCTGCTCACCTCAGCCTCCCAAAGTGTTGGAATTACAGGCATCAGCCACCGGGCCGCCAGTATCTCCATTCTTAATCCCGGGGTTGTGTCTCATTCCTGGAGCTCTTGCTGTAGTGGATAAGATCAAGCACTCTGGAGTTAAGACAGATATGGGCTCCTATCTTGGCCTTCCTACTTACTGACTGTTAAGTCTTCCGGCAAGTCATTAAAACTTCTGAGCCTCAGTTTATAGAACTCCCTTTCCCCCATTAGATAATATTTATCTCCTGGAGTTGTCAGGAGGATTAAATGATATTTTGCACGTAAATTGCTTTCTCAGAGCTGCCCTACAAAGAGCACTCAATAGGTACTCACTGTCATTATGTTTAGTTTTGCTCCCTTGCCTGTAAATGCGTATATTTTTGGTTTGGCCATATCTGTTTGGTTTGGCCATATCTGTTTGTATCTGTCTCTAACTGCACCTCACTTGCCGCCCAGCCCTGGATGTGCAGTCTGCCATCCTCCCTGGCTCCACCCTTCCCCGCTAACAAAACACTGTTCTCTACCAGAAAGTTGCAAAACCATCTTGTTTAGTGGTAAGTGCAGCTCTTAACTTCCTTTCTGCTACCCCTCCCTTCCTTTGTCCCTAATTTGGTTCTTCTTAGGTGGAGAGGATAGAGAAAACAGAAAGAGAAAACTCAGTCTAGAGTCAGTGTAAGGGATGACTGGGGCAGACCAATCTCCCCAGTCCCCAAAAGGCTCAAGGCCAAAAGTCTTGGAGGGTGTGGGGTCGGGGGTTGGGGAGTACTGAGAGAAACTTCCTCACCTTCCAACTCTGAAAGTGAAAAGGTGTTACCACCCTGAAACATACCCCAGTGCTCTGGGGCCAAAGTAATTTGTTGCCATAAGCAACAGGTACATGTTAGGGCACTTATACTGTGTCATGGGTGTTCTTCCATTGAAAGACCCTTGAGGGAACAGGGTGTACAGATGCTAAACAGACGTTTGTTGAAACAATGACTAAATCACTACTTTTGGATCACTTCCTAATGAAAACCCATATAATGCTAATCCCTAAAATCCTACTTTGAGAATTCTGTCCCAATTTACCTGGCCTGGCAGCTAAATTAGAATATAGATATTTAAGGAGAAAGAGCAAGAGCAAGGCAAGAAAGTAAATGTGGCAAAATGTTAACACTTGGTGAATCTGCGTGAAAAATATTCCAGTGTTCATTGATTATTTATAACTTTTCTGTAGATCAGGGTTGGGGTGGAAATAGAGCTTTAAAAAAAATTACTACATATATCTTTGGTGGCTACAGTTCCTTACCATTGCCTCTCCCATAATCATTTATTATATTTTAGTTAATTCCCTCGATTGGGGTAACTTGCATAGGGCCTGGATATTTGATATTATAAAATTTTGCTAAAATTTTTTCTTAGGTGCAGTAAATTTTTGTGGTTATGTAGGAAATCTTTCTTTCTCTCTCTTTCCTTCCTTCCTTCCTTTTCTCTCTCTCTCTCTTTCTTTCTTTCGAGACAGAGTCTAGCTCTATTGCCCAGGCTGGAGTGCAGTGGCACAATCTCAGCTTACTGCAACCTCCACCTCCCAGGTTCAAGCGATTCTCCTGCCTCAGCCTCCAAGCAGCCAGGACTACAGGCGCACTCCACTAGGCTAATTTTTGTATTTTTTGATAGAGATGGGCTTTCAACACATTGGCCAGGTTGGTCTTGAACTCCTGACCTCGGGTGATCTACCCACCTCGCCCTCCCAAAGTGTTGGGATTACAGGCATGAGCCATGGCGCTTGGCCGGAAAGCTTTATTTTTAGGATATATGATAAAGTAAGCTTTCCTTAAAAGGTCCTAATATACTTTTTCCAGCCTTTTCTCTGACCACTCCCTGTGCTCCAGCTGAGCTGTAGTTCTCACTCCAGTCTCCATGCCTTGCTTATGCTGGCACTTCTCAGCTAGAATGCTCTCTGACCACTTGTCTGAAAAACTACTAATCGTCCATAATTCCTATTTCAAATTCAGCCTCCACTATGAAACCTCTCGATTCTCCCCAATCCTTTTGTCATCTGAATTCCCATAGACCTGCATCTTTCAGGTCAGTTATTTTATTCTTCTTCTTTTTTTTTTTTTTTAACTAGATTGTAAGCTTTTGGGAAAGCAAGAATGTCTCTTACCCCTAAATTCCCTGCTGGGTCCAGCTCAGTACCCTGAACAAAGGAGTTTTTCTGTAAATATTTGTGGAATTTAACCCTCTGGGATTTAAGCTGAGTAGATGTCAACAGAGAAGACCAACAAAGGAGTGGTAAACAACGCCCCTTCTCAGGGGGATCTGAGAGGTTTGCCACAGAGAAATCACAAACAGATGGTGAAAGCAGTACTATAGTTGGAAATGAGAAGATGTATCATACTAAAAAAAAATCACACACACAATAAAGCCAGCTTAAATTCAGTCCCATGTTGAGTTTGGGTGGGAAATGGAAAACAGACCAAGTATGTTTCATCCCTATTGTGTTTAATGGTCACCAGACCTCCACTCCCAGCTTTTCAGAGGATGCCTGAACAAAAAGTGTTTCGACTCCTGAGTTCTGTTCCTGAGAGAGGATCAGCAGGAAGTGGGGGAGGCACAGATGTGAGAGTGGCTTATCAGGAACGTTGTAAAGCAGCAGGCTGAGTGAGGTTAGGATTCAGAGGCAGGACACCTGGGTTTCGGTAATATTTCTGCTACCTACCAATCTCTTTTGAGTCTTGTTTCCTTATTTCTAAAACAGAGATGCTAATAACCTGCTTAAAGAGTTGAATAGATGAAGGGAGATGACATCGGTAGAATGTTGGCTCCATAAAGGGAGAGAGAATCACTTTGTCTTTTTTTCTTTTTTTTGAGACAGTTTTGCTCTTGTTGCCCAAGTTGGAGTGCAATGGCGCGATCTCGGCTCACGGCAACCTCCGCCTCCCAGGTTCAAGCGATTCTGCTGCCTCAGCCTCCTGAGTAGCTGGGATTACAGGCATGCGCCACCACGCCTGGCTAATTTTGTATTTTTAGTAGAGACGGGGTTTCTCCACATTGGTCAGGCTGGTCTCGAACTCCTGACCTCAGGAGATCCACCTGCCTGGGCCTCCCAAAGTGCTGGGATTACAGGCGTGAGCCACAGCGCGCCGCTGATAATCACTTTCTTTTTTTTTTTTTTTTTGAGACGGAGTCTTGCTCTGTGCCCCAGGCTGGAGTGCAGTGGTGCGATCTCGGCTCACTGCAAGCTCCGCCTCCCGGGTTCACGCCATTCTCCTGCCTCAGCCTCTCCGAGTAGCTGGGACTACAGGCGCCCGCCAACACACCCGGCTAATTTTTTGTATTTTTAGTAGAGACGGGGTTTCACTGTGGTCTCGATCTCCTGACCTCGTGATCCGCCCGCCTCGGCCTCCCAAAGTGCTGGGATGACAGGCGTGAGCCACCGCGCCCGGCCGATAATCACTTTCTTATATCCCTGTCTCTGGTCCATAACAGGCGCTTGATATTTGACACATTAGCTATTACTTATTACTCAGAAGATTACATCCAACTGCTTGCAGAAAAAGCAGAAAGTGTTGCAAGGAATTCTTTCATTTTAGTGCAAATTTCTCCCTCTTTATCTTGCTCTCAATAACTTCCCAAGACTCAAGGACTGGCTTCAGGCTGACTGAGCTGAGCTCCCTTCCGGCATCCCAGGCCATTCCCACCTTATTGAAGTTCGACCTCTGCCTACCCTTGTGTCTAGTCTAGGTTCAGAATATCTTGTTTTCTTCATCAACTGGGAATTCTTCATGGCAGATTTGAGTTTGCTCCTCTTTCTCTACTTCCTCAGGATTCAGGCCAGAAGAACCTGAGAGACTGGTTCTGTCTTTGGGAAGTATTTGACTCTGAGTCAAATGTGACACCTTTTCAATTTAGTGTTCTTACCATATTGAGTTTCATCAAGAACATCAACCCTCTCATTTTACAGGTGCAAGATCTGAAGCCCAGAGCAGGACATTATTTAGCCAAGGTTTGGAGTCTGCTTACAAAGGAGTGAAAGCCCAAAGCAAGGTTATAGTGTCGACGAGAGGCTAGATGAAGACAGAAGATGCAAGAGTGAAATACAATCAATTGTATGTCTTTTATTTTTGTTTATTTATTTTTATTTTTTGAGACAGAGTCTCCCTCTGCTTGAGTGTGGTGTAGTGTGATCACTGCTCACTGCAGTCTTGATCTCCTGGGCTCTAGCGGTCCTCCCACCTTGGCCTCCCAAAGTTCTGGGATTACAGGAGTGAGCCACTGTGCCTGGCTGGTATGTCTTTTTAAAATTACAATTATTCTTGACTGTTTTGTCTTTTAGGGTTTTTTTTTTTTTTTTTCAACCACAGTGCGGCCTTCTCCTCTCCAGTACCTCCTGCTCGCCCACACTGTTTCTAGCTGGACCTTCCCATAGGCCGTGCTCTCAGGTCTACCAGATTTGCAAGTCTTCAAAGAGGCTGAAACTAGGATCAAGGTGAAGTTAGGGTAAGTGAAGTAACGAAGTCTGGCTACACAAACTCTTTCCCTTTTCCTCCTCTCTTTCACATGACCTCAAATTATAGAAAAAAACCTGCCTTCCATTGTGGTCTCTTAAAGTCAGGAGCTACATCTACATTCCATCGGTTTTCTGCTGATAAATCAACTCGGGAGAGCTGGTTGCCTTTAAGCCTTCCCAGGGCTCAAACCAGTGCTCCACCTTTAGAAGATAATAGGGATATTTCAGTTGTTAAGCAGAGCTGTTCATCCAAATGCTTCTAAGTCCATCAGCTCTTAGAAAACCAACACTTCTCCGTTGTAGAAGGCAGGTCGGGCTTAATAAAGAGAGAGAGAAAAAAAGAAAACTGAAACTCTATCTCAGGTCCTTCTTGTCTCTCTTCCCCCGCTCTTTCTTCTGGCTGACATGTCTTCCCAAACTGCTTTGTCTACCAGAGGGTTGGTAGGTGGAGAGCAGAGGCTCAGGTTAGAAGCAAAGAAAATATTCTGGACAGGTAGAAACAAAAATGCCATCAAAATGTGTAGAGAATGTCCCCACGATCTAGATTGCCAAGCACATAAGAGATGGGCAGCCTACCTAAATGCCAGTGCTGGGGCAGGGCTACCTGGCACTAACCAAGGACACACTCTGAACACAGATGTGGTTCATCACCCTGGGAGGTGTACCCCCCAACGCCAAAGGGAGGGTACAAGAAGCAGATTTGGGTTCCTGCTTACGTCAGCTGAAACACCACCCAGAGGCCAGGCAGGGTGAGGTAGGGGAGAACCATGCAGGATTATTCTAGCCTTCAGTGGGGGTGCCTGCTGGCATCCGCTGCATCGCTGTCTTTGAGGAAATTGCCCTCTGTGGAAAATTACCCTCCAATTTCATCATCCGTAAAATACCAATTTTGGATTGCTAGCACAAAATTTGATACAAAGGTGGCCACCACCGTCACTTCCTTTCTTTCGCCTTTTCTGGGTCAGCCTGAGGGTTGTCGAAGGTTCTGCCAGAGACTGTTGTCTCCCCAGCTTCCCTCATCCTTGCCCAAGATCGGGTGGCGGTCTCCGACCTCTCTCCAATCTGCCAGTTTTCATGGAAGCCCACTCCTCGCTCCCGTTTCCCTGGGAGAGCGGGAGACCCTTCTCGTCAGCCCAGACCCTTCGGGGCCCCTGAGCACCCCGCCCGCCCCTCCTGCCCGCCCGGGCTCGGCCTCGGCTCCCTGTGGGCCAGACAGACGGCGAGGCCCGGCCACCTACCTTCTCCTGGGCCCTGCTAAACTTCTTCTGCACCTGCTTGGCGAAGAGGCCGGCCGCGCCGCCTGCCTTGCCCTCTGCCATCCTGCCAGCTCCCTGGGGGCCGCCGCCCTGGCCCCGCGCCCTGTGGTTTTCTGAGGCCCCCGAGGAGGAAGTGCGGGCTCCCGGCTCCCGGCATGCCTCGCTTCCGGCCCCAGCCCTGAGCCACCTCAGGCCGCCCCCGGCCCGCCCTGAGCCCGCCCTCGGCCCCCCACTGTCAGCCGGAGCAGGCCGGCTCGGAGGGGCGGGGACGGGGCCTGCCCTCAGGCAGCGCTCGCTCGAGGCCAGCTTCCGCGCTCCAACCCCTGCCCGAAGCCTCGGCCTCACTGAACCGGGTCCTCAGCGGTGGGGCCCAGACCCATTCGCTCCGGAAAGCCAGTTCCCATCACGCTGAGCCCTGCAAAGCAACTGCCACCGCAGGGTAGAAAATGAGGTGGGTTCCACTCAGCGAGAGGACCTACCGTATCGAAAACACACTTAGGTTCTGTGAGTATGCATGCGAAGCCGCCATGGAAACTGCCTTTCTTGCTGCAGGTTGCGGTGTAGGCTCCGAGCCTGGAACTGGTAGGGACAGAGTGCAGAAAGGGGGCAAGACACCCGGGCCTGGCCTGAAAGACAGAAACAGGCCGGGCGCGGTGGCTCACGCCTGTAGTCCCAGCACTTTGGGAGGCCGAGGCGGGTGGATCGCCTGAGGTCAGGAGATCAGCCTGACCAATATGGTGAAACCCCGTCTCTACTAAAAATACAAAAATTAGCCGGGCGTGGTGGCGGGCGCCTGTAGTCCCAGCTACTCTGGAGGCTGAGGCAGGAGAATTGTTTGAACCCGGGAGGCAGAGGTTGCAGTGAGCCGAGATCGCGCCACTGCACTCCAGCCTGGGCGACAGAGCGAGACTCTGTCTCAAAAAAAAAAAAAAAAAAGGAGGAACAACTAAGCTGGAGATAGAAACAGGGTAGGGGGCTGGTTCTTAGGCAAGCGAATGATCGCATTGAAAAAAGGCTGAGGAGGATAGTATGGACGCCCGTGCTGGGGATGAGGAGCAAGTTTTTCTAGTTGGAGTACAGTGTACTGGATGGAGGCAGAATGTGAACACAGACACAGATTGTGCAAATTAGGGTGGGCCTGTTGAGATGACAACCATTGTTTCTCTAGGGAGAAGTTCTCCAAAAAATTCCTCCCTGACCTGTTTGAGGGGATAGCTTGAGATTAGGACAGTAGGTGTGGAGGAACCACGTACTCAGATTTTACAGTGCAGGTAAAATTTCCTCAACGAAGGGAAGAAGGTCAAAATAACACTTCCTAAGGAGTGGAGGGGGAAGATAGGGGCCTGACACAAAATTAGAGGCCCTCGTATGCTATTGTATTCCTCTTCTTTCTCCAGAACAATCATTACTGCACTCAAGGTCAACTGTGTACCAGGCATTGCTGGGTGTTCTGAAACCAAATATGAATAAAATGCAATCCCTGACCTTAAGATGCTTAATAAAGTCTGACCAGGCACCACGGCTCACACCTGTAATCCCAACATAGCAAGACCTTGTCTCTGCTAAAAATACAAAAGTTAATTGGGCATGGTGGCACACACCTGTAGTCCCAGCTATCAGGGAGGCTGGGGTGGGAGGATCACCCAAGCCAAGAGAGGTAGAGGCTGCAGTGAGCCCTGATGGTGCCACTGCATTCCAGCCTGGACAAAGTGTGAGACCCTTTCTCAATAAATAAAGAATAAATATTAATAAATAAGTACATGAATAAAGATGTTTAAAGTCTGGAGGTGGAGATAGGTGGGTAATCAGGTGATTATAATGTAATGTGCTTAATTCATTTGTAGAGATGGATACAAAATTTTCTGGCAATAGGTGATTAGGTTTTGTTTGTTTGTTTGTTTGTTTGGAGACAGGGTCTTGCTTTCTTGCCAGGCTGGAGTGCAGCAGTGCCATCAGGGCTCACTGCAGCCTCTATCTCCCAGGCCCAAGTGATGCTCTCACCTCAGCCTCCCGAGTAGCTGGGACTAAGGTGCATGCATGCCACCACTCCTGGCTCCCCAGGCTGATCTGGAACTCTTGAGCTCAGGCAATCCACCCTCCTCAGCCTCCCAAAGTGCTGGGATTACAGGTATGAACCACCGTGCCCTGCCAGGCGATTAGGGTTTATTCTGGATGTTAGCTTTGGTGATGCCCTGGAAGAGGCAGGGTGATGAAAATAGAAGGACTTGATATTGGATGGGAGAAGTGGGGAGAAGCATGGAGAATAGCAGTACTTCAGGAACACTGAGAGTAGATGGCAATGCTAACAGGTGTGTCACTGGCAGAAGGAGGCCAATACCTGTGTCCCTGCCAGGACTACATGGCATCCTCAGCAATGCAACCCAGCCACTGTCTCCTAAGAAACTCTGTTTAGTGCCAATATCTTGCAAACTGAAATTGATGGTCACCAAATCATGTAGTGTTAGAGAAGAAACAACCCTTAGAAGTTAATTAGATAGGGAAAGTGAGTCACAGCAAGGGCTGATGACTTGCCCACAGCCACCCAGCTCCTCAGTGGTGGAACTGGGATGGGAACAGACTCAGCCTCTTATAGCACATGGAGTGTTCTAGAGGCCTCTGCTGAGCCTGCCAATTCTAGGGTCTGTCTCAGCCAGTTTCTCCTCCTGTAATGTTTAATACCCTAGTCCCTCTTGTCTGGTCTTCAGTGATTGACATGAAAAGCTGCTTCTCATCCTTTTTAGCCTTACCCTTTCAGTTCCCCCTTTGCTTTCTCATAGGCCACTCTAACAGACTGAGCCCTGGCCAGGATACAGCAGAATTATCTGTTTCCCAGTTCTCTGTGGTTTATAGAACCCTGGATCCGGTTGCCTATTTTAGTTCCAGCCTTGAAGTGCTGATTCACACTTAGCTTGAGGCCCTGTGTTGTTGTCGCCTCTTCCTTTCTGTTCTGCCTCTTCCCCTCAACCCTTTCCTTTCTTTGTTTAGTATCTTCTCTTCTCTCCTTTTTTCTATTCTTAGCTCTCCAGTCTCCGTTGTTTTTTTTGTTTGTTTTTTTGTTTTTTTTTGAGACAGAATCTCACTTCGTTGCCCAGGCTGGAATGCAGTGGCGCGATCTTGGCTCACTGCGGCCTCCACCTCCTAGGCCCAAGCAATTTTCTCCAGTCTCCTTTCTAATTTGTCACTTTCTTAGTCTGCTGGTATCTGCCCTGCCTCCTAATCTTACACTTCTCTCTGGTGTATCCTAGTAGTTGCCATCACCCAGAAACTTGGAGTGGGCGCTTGTTTTAGGCACCAAAGGGGGAAACAAAAGAAGGATGAACCCACAGTATACCTGGGAAACATAGGGCACATTCAGTCACTCAGGAACTTTTTTGTTTGTTTGTTTTGAGACAGAGTCTTGCTTTGTTGCCCAGACTAGAGTGCAGTGGCATGATCTCAGCTCACTGCAACCTCCACCTCCTGGGTTCAAGGAGTTTTCCTGCCTCAGCCTCTTGAGTAGCTGGGATTACAGGTGCCTGCTACTGGGCCCAGCTAATTTTTGTATTTTTAGTAGAGATGGGGATTCACCATCTTGGCCAGGCTGGTCTCGAATTCCTGACCTCGTGATCCACCCACCCCGGCCTCCCAAAGTGCTGGGATTACAGGCATGAGCCACCGTACCCAGCCCACTCAGAAACTTTTTTTTTTTTTTGAGATGGTCTTTCGCTCTTGTTGCCCAGGCTGGAGTGCAATGGTGCAATCTTGGCTCACTGCAACCTCCACCTCCCGGGTTCAAGTGATTCTCCTGCCTCAGCCTCCCGAGTAGCTGGAATTATAGGCGCCCACCACCACACCCAGCTAATTTTTGTATTTTTTTAGTAGAGACGGGGTTTCGCTATGTTGGCCAGGCTGGTCACGAACTCCTGCCCTCAGGTGATCCACCTGCCTCAGCCTCCCAAAGTGCTGGGATTACAGGCGTGAGCCACTGCGCCCGGCCCACTTGGCAACTTTTTAAAGCGCTCTGTGCCTTCAAATATAGCAAATATCCACAGGAATAGGGCAGATGGACAAATTAGTGGATAGGTAGATCCTAAAGTAACCCAAAATTGATAACATAAAGCTACTCCCACTGGGTTTGTATTATGGACTGGTAGAGGTAGCAGCAAAGGGAAGACCCAGCCTGCAGATGTGGTGAAATCCAACTTGGATCCGATAACTGCATTTCTTCTAAATCAGTGGTCCCCAACCTTTTTGGCATCAGGGACCCGTTTCGTGGAAGACAATTTTCCACGAACCAGGGTGGGGGATGGTTTCGAGATGATTCAAGGGCATTACATTTATTGTGTACTATATTTCTATTATTATTACATTGTAATATATAGTGAACTAATTATACAACTCACCATAATGTAGAATCAGTGGGAGACCTGAGCTTGTTTTCCTACAAATAGATGGTCCTATCTGGGGGTGATGGGAGACAGTGACAGATCATCAGGCATAGGGACCCCTGCTCTGGAGGGCTTAATTACAAATAGACACAGTATGATCATGTATATCTAGTTTTATTTGCTTTTCTATCAATGGCTCAATAGTCTTTTAGAATGTGTTTTACTTTTTGATGGCAAGTCCTGTTGCAGATCTAAGAACCATTTTGGGAAGGTCGTTGGACTCAGGAAAATGTTCAGTTGGAGGCAATGACCTGAAGGAAAGACAGTTATGTCCACAGTCAGTAACTCCTGCCTACCTCCTTTCTTGTTTCCTCAGGGCTCCCAGTTAAGTATGGTTTTGTACTGGGTTTATGGGAAGTTGACAGGGTGTAGGGGACAGGGAAGCAGGAAGTCAGCCTCAACTGTGATAGGACAGCTCAGTGTTATAGGTGCATACCCAGAATACAGTGGCAAAGACAGACCTTGAAATGGCCGTGAGCCAAGATTAATACACAAGGCTCCAGAATGTGTTTGAAGGGTGGAGGGCACAGTGAAAGTGTTGTGTGGCCTTTCCACCAGGTCAGTGTAGGCAGAGCCTCACCTAACTCTCAAGCATTATTTATGGTGGTAAAACCTGTCAAAAATTAGAGCAGGCCGGGCGCTGTGACTCATGCCTGTAATCCCAGCACTTTGGGTGGCAGGTGGATCACTTGAGGTCAGGAGTTCAAGACCAGCCTGACCAACATGGTGAAACCCAATCTCTACTACAAATACAAAAAAAAAAATTAACCAGGTGTGGTGGTGCATGCCTATAATCCCAACTACTTGGGAGGCTGAGGCAGGAGAATCACTTGAACCCAGGAGGCAGAGGCTGCAGTGAGCCGAGATCAAGCCACTGCACTCCAGCCTGGGTGACAGAGTAAGACTCTGTCTCAAAAAAAAAAAAAAAAAAAAAAAACAGTTAGAGCAAATTATCATGATGTCCTTAGAAAGACCTTGTGGGAGAGGAAGTCGGTGCCTCCTTCCCTTGCCTAGGAGTACGGAGGCCTTTCTGAACTTGTTTTTCCCTGGGCTTTGACTTAGGAAGGCACTGATATGTCCCTGATTCAGATCTGATGTTGCCACTTCTTACCCTAAGCAATAAACAATACAGCGAAGTCTGCTCTGTGGGTATGTGGAGGGGAGGGAATTCAGGATGGCAGCATTACTGAGGGAAAGTACACTATGGAAGGAAGGGAAGGGAGTAAACACATGGATGTGGTAAGGAAGATGACGGCTTGCCCAGTCCATCCAACGTTTGTTCCCCAACCCAGCCAGTGCGTGGGTCTCCAGGTGACCCCATTTCAACCCATCATTTGAGAGGACTCACATCATTTATCCAGGAGATGTAAGCAGAGACCCGGGTGAAGACTGTAGGCTTCCTGGAGACATTACAGCCCTGGCTGGACACAAAGCTGGTCACTCCATGGACAGAATACTTGCCATTCACCAAGCAATGGAGGGGGCCCCCAGAGTCACCCTGCAGGGAGGAGAAACAGGATCCTAAACTCCAGATCTTCGGTCTTTTGCTTGCACTCCTCCCGCCCCCTGTCTCTGGTTGTGAAATTCGGTACAGTTTTAAAGCTCCAATGCAAATCTCCACTTCCTTCATGTCCCCACAATCAAAATGAATCTCTTCTTCCTTTCTAAACAACCACAATACTTCTTCTGTTTTGCTGCACTTATTTCATGTTCTGCCTTGTAGTTTGGTTTCATAATTTGTTTGTACCTCCTCACACATGTCTATGAGCTTCCTGAGACAAAAACTCTTACCAAGATCTTTCCTCTCCACAATGCTAGCATAGAACTTTAAATATCTAAAGTTCATTCACTTTTATCAGCTTAAATTGAACCTGGGGTGGCAAAAATAGGGCATTCTAATAATTTCCTTATCCCCAGCATTTAGACCAATGGGTATAATTTGACCAAGTATTTAGACTTGGCAGTCAAAACATGCTAAACTAAACTGGAATGAAGCGGAAAGTGATGTATTAGGTTACGTGCTCAATTGGGAACCTGGGTTTATGGAATATGATCTTGCCTCCCTTCTTACTCAGCTTCCAGAATGCCAGGTCCATAATGCCACACATAAAATGGGAAGATACTTCTCTGGAAAAACTGAACAATCCAAGAGGAAAGACCTAAAGATACTGACATTGGAGGTCCTTCACTAAAATGGCCTAGCTAGATCACCTGACAGGGAATCCACTATTGATGAACCCCATCTAAGGCTCAGAGCTACCAATCAGCCCACCCACTCTGGGTAAAAATACCACCCCCACTCTGAAATAAAAGCAGATGGTTAAGGATCACTAAACATCTAAAGAATGTCTCTAACCGGGCGCGGTGGCTCATGCCTGTAATCCCAGCACTTTGGGAGGCTGAGGCGGGTGGATCACGAGGTCAGGAGATCGAGACCATCCTGGCTAACATGGTGAAACCCCGTCTCTACTAAAAATAGAAAAAATTAGCTGGACGTGGTGGCAGGCACCTGTAGTCCCAGCTACTCGGGAGGCTGAGGCAGGAGAATGGCGTGAACCCGGGAGGCAGAGCTTGCAGTGAGCCGAGATCGCACCACTGGACTCCAGCCTGGGCGACAGAGTGAGACTCTGTCTCAAAAAAAAAAAAAAAAGAAGAATGCCTCTTATATAAAAATAAAGATTGAAACAAAGAAACAAGGAGCTAAATAAAAAATGAAGTCAACCAAGACTATGCAGGGAGAAGAAAACAAGCAATAAAACCATAACTAATAGGCTGGGCGTGGTGGCTCACACCTGTAATCCCAGCACTTTGGGAGGCTGAGGCGGGCGGATTACCTGAGGTCAGGAGTTCAAGACTAGGCCAACACAGTGAAACCCCTAAAACTCTACTAAAAATACAAAAATTAGCCGGGCGTGGTGGTACATGCCTGTAATCCCAGCTACTCAGGAGGCTGAGGCAGGAGAATTGCTTGATCCCAGGAGCCGGAGGTTGTAGTGAGCCAAGATTGCACTACTGCATTTCAGCCTGGGCGACAGAGCGAGACTCCGTCTCAAAACAAACAAACAAACAAACAAAAAACATGACTAATATGCATCCATGATACAAGAATGGCATACTACTAAACAACATTCAGACAGCAAAAAGAGCCTTTGGAAATTACAAATTTGATAGATATAGAAATGAGAGACTGGAAGAGTTGGAACATAAGGTAGAACAAACAAGATATAGAGAAAACAAGAGGACCAGCTTAGGAGGTAAACATGTGAATAACAGAAATTCTAGAAAGAGAAAAGTAAAAATAGAGTGGGAGGAAATCAACAAATAAACAACATTTTCTGGATCAAAGGTCTAGAGTTTCCAGGAAAACCCACCCATTAAGTGTCCCTCACAACGAATGCAAATAGATCCACATAGACCACCAGGTCAAGAGAAGATGATATAGGTCACTTAACAAATTAGTGGAGTGTGTGGGGTTGAATTAATGAAAAATTGACTATATTAAGCAAATGAAAAAGACGATTATTAACAGAAATTGAAAAAATGGAAAAAGTTGTGCAGCAAGGGCTGACCTTGGTGGTTTATGACTGTAATCCCAGCACTTTGGGAGGCTGAGGCAGGAGGACTGCTCAAGCTAAAGCCAGGAGTTTGAGACCAGCCTGGGGTACAAACCGAGACCCCCATCTCTATTAAAAAATTTAAAAAAATCAGCTGAGTGTGGTAGCATGTGCCTGTAGTCCTGGCTACTCAGGAGACTGAGGTGGGAGGATTTCTTGAGCCCAGAAATTAAAGGCTGCAGTGAGCTGTGATTGTGCTACTGCACTCCAGCCTGGGTGACAGAGTAAGATCCTGTCTCTTAAAAAAAAAAAAAAGTTATGCAGCAAATGAAAAGTAAACCTAGAATATATTACATGATTTTGTTGTAAATAGCATTTTATATAATCATAGTAAATACCGAATGTTGATCTAACCAAAATATTTTGAGAGGTTGAGATGGTGATCAGAAAATGTCATGCTTGGAGGGCAGGTATGTGTATATAAAAAATAGAATCACATCTGCCATAATGTCTGAACTGAAAAATAGCAGTGTAAGTATATAATTTTAAAGATATAGAGGTAGACACCAGAAGAATCAGCTGAAGAGTTGAAAGTGGCCTCCCATGGGGTGGGAGAACTAGAGTAGCTATTCTTTTCTATTATTGAGCCCCATAATCTTATTTGCCAATTTAAGCTTCAATAAAAAGTAAAACTTGGGGCTACGTGTGGTGGCTTACACCTGTAATCCCAGCACTTTGGGAAGCTGAGGTGGGTGAATCACATGAGGCCTGGAGTTTGAGACCAGCCTGGCCAACATAGCGAAATACAAAAAATATAAAAATACAAAAAAAATTAGCCAGGTATGGTGGCTCATGCCTGTCATCCCAGCTACTGAGGAGGCTGAGGCACAAGAACCCAGGAGGAGGAGGTTGCAGTGAGCTGAGATCATGCCACTGTACTCCAGCCTGGGCGACAGAGCAAGACTCTGTCTCAAAAACAAACAAACAAAAGTAAAACTTAAAAAAAACTAGGGAAAGAGACCAAAATTTCAAATTGGGATAATTCTGTGTGTGTGTTTGTTTTGAGACGGAGTCTCGCTCTGTCGCCCAGGCTGGAGTGCAGTAGTGCCATTTCGGCTCACTGCAACCATCTCCCGGGTTCAGGTGATTCTCCTGCCTCAGCTGCCGGAGTAGCTGGGACTACAGACATGCAGCCCCACTCCCCGTTAATTTTTTGTTGTTGTTTTTGAGACTGAGTTTCACTCTTGTTGCCCAGGCTGGAGTGTAATGGCATGATCTCAGCTCACTGCTACTTCCGCCTCCCAGGTTCAAGCAATTCTCCTGCCTCAGCCTCCCAAGTAGCTGGGATTACAGGCATGCACCACCACGCCTGGCTAATTTTGTATTTTTAGTAGAGATGGGGTTTCCCTATGTTGGTCAGGCTGGTCTTGAACTCCTGACCTCTGGTGATCCACCCACTGTGGCCTCCCAAAGTGCTGGGATTACAGACATGAGCCACTGAGCCCTACTGTTTTTGTTTTGTTTTGTTTTAAGACAGAGCCTCTGCCCAGGCTGGAGTGCAGTGGTATGATCATAGCTCACCGCAATTTCAATCTCCTGGGCTCAAGCAATCCTCCCACTTCAGCATCCCAAGTAGCTGGGACCACAGTGTGCGCCACCTCGCCCAGCTAATTTTTTAAGTTTTTGCAGAGACAGGGTCTCCCTATGTTGCTGAGGCTAATCTCTAACTCCTGAGTTTCAGTGATCTCCCACCTCAGCCTCCCAAAGTGCTGGGATTATAGGCATGAACCAAGGGTAATTATTTTAAAGTAGAACTACCTGTACTCCACCCTAACTGCTATTTAGGAAAGACTGTTTTCTTTAGATTATTGTACGCCAAACAATCTCTTCCACCTAAATTCTATTAGGGATTTGAGAGTATTTCAGGGGCTAGAGGAATGATAGATAAATGAATTGTATATAATACTATTGTCTTATGCTAATTGACCCAAAAAAAGACCAAGCCTCTGGAGAGAGGGAGGGTGTGGCTGAGGATTTTAGAGCAGAAAGAAGAGTTGGAAAAGAAATCAGTGGGGATGGGCTGATTGAAATGGGAGGTTCTAAGTGAGTCCACTCTGAGGAGAAGGGTTGAGACCCAGAACTGTGAAAGCCCAGAAGACACACTATTTGAGAAACTCCAGTGGGGAGGGACCTGGGGACACAATTGCCTCCAAGAATTGTCAATTTGGAGTGGCAGCCAGAAGAAAAGCACTCGTTTTTTAGAGGTCAGGGCTTATGGGAGAGCACAGGCATGTGTATTCACTCAGAAAGTTTAAACCTTAGGAGGTTATAGGTGAAGCTGGCTGATGAGGGCCTAGAAGAGGTTGCATTATGCATTAGTCTATTTTCCCCCTTATTCCCATGTAGAGTCCCTGGGATACAGGACTTTTAAATGTTAATACCAGGAAAGTCTAGGGCAAACTAGGATGAATTGGCTACTTTATTTCCATGGTTCTTTGTACACATACACACAAAAAACTTTTTAATCCTTTTTTTTTCTTTGAGACAGAGTCTTGTTCTGTTGCCCAGGCTGGAGTCCAGTGGCACGATCTCAGCTCACTGCAAGCTCCACCTCCCCGATTCACACCATTCTCCTTCCTCAGCCTCCCGAGTAGCTGGGACTACAGGTGCCCGCCACCACGCCCGGCTAATATTCTGTATTTTTAGTAGAGATGGGGTTTCGCTGTGTTAGCCAGGATGGTCTCGATATCCCGACCTCGTGATGTGCCTGCCTTGGCCTCTCAAAGTGCTGGGATTACAGGCATGATCCACCGCACCTGGCCTAATCCTTTCATTTTATAGTTTCAGCCAGCCTGCCAGCTTCTCTCGCTCCTCCATCTAGTTTGGACCTTGCAGTTGATCTGCAATCCTGTCCTTTTACCCCAATCATGCAGGAAACCGTCTTTGAGTAAAACAGAGTGAATCATGTATTCATGTGGTCGTAGTCTGGTCTCCAAACAGCCAGTCAGCAACATCTTGGAGAACTATCCTCCCATTCACACTAACTATTCCAGACCCATACAACCCTTTCCCCTTCATTTTCAGCAGTCAAGCTGACTCCTCCTAGTTCATGAGTAACTAGAAGCAATAATGTAGAACACCTGCCAACGTTCGGCTACCAAATCCTGCAAACTTTCCTATGTCTGTGTGCATCTGGTATCCCTTTTCCTGTTCACAGCCAGCTCCACCTGTGCTCTTAGTTCCATCTCTTTCTTCTGTGGGATCTTGTGCCATCCATTATTATTATTACCTCTCTCTGACTCTACAGGATTCTTTCCTCTCTGCCTATTTATGCACTCAATTTTCTTTTCTCCTTTCTTTTTTGAGACGGAGTCTCACTCTGTCACCCAGGCTAGACTGCAGTGGTGCTATCTCGGCTCACTGCAACCTCTGCCTCCTAGGTTTGAGCAATTCTCCTGCCTCAGCCTCCTGAGTAGCTAGGATTACAGGCACACGCCACCATGCCTGGCTACGTTTTTGTATTTTTAGTAGAGATGGGGTTTCACCGTGCTGGCCAGGCTGGTCTCGAACTCCTGACGTTGTGATCTGCCCGCCATGGCCTCCCAAAGCACTGATATTACAGGCGCTCCCGGCCAATTTTCTTCTCTTAGAAGATCCACTCCCTCCATGACTTGCTGTCCTTAAAGCTACCAGACTTTTTTTGTTCTTCCTTTTTTTTTTTTTTTGTCCTCTTTTGAGACAGGGTCTCACTCTGTTGTCCAGGCTGGAGTGCAGTGGTGCAATCATAGCTCACGGCAGCTTCGAACTCCTCGGCTCAAGTGATCTTCCCACCTCAGCCTTCCAAGTAGCTGGGGTTACAGGTGCATGCCACCACATCCAGCTAATTTTTAAAATTTTCGTAGAGATGAAGTCTCCCTACCAGTTTCCCAGGCTGGTCTCTAACTCCTGGGCTCAAGCGATCCTCCTGCCTCAATCTGCCAAAATCTTGGGATTACAGGCATGAGCCACTACACCCGGCCGGTTATATTTCTTATTGCCTCTTTATTCCTTACCCTTCGGACAAGCTTCTGCCCTCACCACTCCACTGAAACTGCTCTTGCCAAGGTTACAATTGCCAAAGTGGCCACTTTCAGCTCTTATCTACTGCGGCTTCTGGGTGAATTGTATATTATGTGATATCTGTAAGTACTTCCTGAGATTTCATAATACCCTTATTGCCAGGTTTTTATCTTACATCTACTTCTCCTTTCTTAGATCCTAGTGGTTTCTTTGTCCTCCACCTATCCCTGAAACACTCAAGTATTTATGTTCTGACATTTCTTTCCCAACCCACTGCTCTTTTTTCATTGGACAGTTTTTCCCTGGGATGGGATCTGATTTGTTCTCAGTGGGTATCTCAGGTCTTCCCCCAGGCCCCACTCTTTCTATCTAATTTCTTGGCCAGGCGTGGTGGCTCATGCCTGTAATCCCAGCACTTTGGGAGGCTGAGGTCAGGAGTTTGAGACTTAGCCTGGCCAACATGGGGAAACCCCGTCTCTACTAAAAATACAAAAATTAGCCGGGTGGTGTGGCACATGCCTGTAATCCCAGCTACTCAGGAACCTGAGGTAGTAGAATCACTTGAGCCTGTGAGACAGAGGGGGGTGGTGATCTGAGATCACGCTACTGCACTCCAGCCTGGGTGAGAGAGGGAGACTCCATCTCAAACAAAACACAAAAAAACACCAAATTTCTTACCGGTCGCTATACCTGAATGTCCCACTGGGATCTCAGGCAAAGCTTGTCCAGAACCAAACTCATCTTCTCTCTCAAACTCTGTAAATCTTGTCTCAGGGCAACAACGCCCTCCCCCAAATCACTTAAACCAGATGCTTGGCTGTTGTTCCAGATCCTCCTCCTTCCCTCCTCCGGTTCCTATCACCACTGCCTTAATTCAGGCCCTCAAATTTCTTGCTTAGATCATTGCAATAGCCCTCTAGGCAATCTCCCTGCCTCTCTTGCCTTCTTCAGAAACATGCCTAAAGAACACTTCTAAAAGGTGAATCTGGTTGTGCCAGTCTCCTGTTTAGAAGTCTTCGATGGCTTCCCAATGCCCAAGAGATAAGGTTTATGTCCCCAAGCCTGGCATTTGAAGCCCTGAGTTGTACAGCTCTTGCTTGCCTCTCTAGTCTTACCTCCTGACATTTCCTAGTATGGTAGTAGCTTCTATTCTAGCCCAGGGGTCAGCAAACCTCTTCTGTTAAGGGCCAAACAGTACATATTTCAGGCTTTGCAGGCCATACAGCCTTGGTTGCAACTACTTTGTGTTGTAGTACAAAAGCAGCCATAGGCTGGGCATGGTGCCTCACGCCTATAATCCCAGCACTCTAGGAGGCCAAGGCAGGAGGATTGCTTGAGGCCAGGAGTTCAAGACCAGCCTGGGCATCATAGTGAGACCTTGTCACCACCAAAAACAAAACAAAATTAGCTGGGTGTGATGGCATGTGCCTGTGATCCTAGCTACTTGGGAGGCTGAGGTGGGAGGATCATTTGAGCCCAGGAAGTTGAGGCTGCAGTGAGCCAAGATGACACCACTGCACTCCAGCCTGAGTGATAGAGCAAGACCTTGTCTCTTAAAAAAAAAAAAAGCAGCCATAAACAGTTTGTAAATGAGCAACTGTGACACTGTGACTGTGTTCCAATGAAATGTTATTTATGGGCACTGACATTTTATATATTTTTCATGTGTCATGACGTATTATTATTCTGATTTTTTTCCTTACCATTAATAAATGTAATAATCCCAGCCTGGGCAACACGGTGAAACCCTGTCTCTACAAAAAATACAAAAAATTAGCTGGGTGTGGTGGTGTGTGCCTGTAGTCCCAGCTACTAGGGAGGCTGAGGTGGGAAAATCACTTGAGCCTAGGAGGCAGAGGTTATAGTGAACCATGATGGTACAACTGAACTCCAGCCTGGGCAACAGAGTGAGACCCTGTCTCAAAAAAAAATATATATATATATATATATATATATATATATATATATATACAGCCAGGCGCGGTGGCTCACGCCTGTAATCCCAGCACTTTGGGAGGCAGAGGCAGGTGGATCACGAGGTCAGGAGTCCGAGACCAGCCAGTTTGAGACCAGCCTTGCCAACATGGTGAAATCCTGTCTCTACTAAAAATACAAAAATTAGCGGATGTGGTGGTGCGTGCCTGTAATCCCAGCTACTCGGGAGGCTGAGGCAGAAGAATTGCTTGAACCCGGGAGGCAGAGGTTTCAGTGAGCTGAGATTGCACCACTGCACTCCAGTCTGGGCGACAGAGTAAGACTCCATCTCAGGAAAAAAAATATATATATACACACACACACATACATATATATATATATATAGAAATGTAATAACTGTTCTAAGCTCATGGGCCATATAAAAACAAGCAGTGAGCTAGATTTGGATTGTGGACCTCTAGCCTCTGCTCTACTCTAGCCTCAGGGAATGCCCCATAATTCTCTATGTACTCTAGGTTGTTTCTTGGCCCCCTGCCTTTATTCATGCCGTTCCCTCCCTCTGAATGTGTTTTCTCCTTTTTGCCTGGCCTATTCCTATTTACCCCTCAGGACCCACTACAGATTCTACTTTCTTGGGGAAGGCAGCTCTTTTCTGGCCCCAGTAGGTAGAGGTAAGTACCTACTCTTGGGCTTCCATATCACCTGTGCACATCCTGATTATTAACACTTAACCATATTGTATTACAATGTTCTATTGTATGTCTGCGCCTCTAGTTTCTTTACTTGACACTGTTTGATCCATCTTTGTGTCCTTAGCACTTAGCACAATGCCTGGCATATAGTGGGTATCTAATGAACAGTTGTTAAACTGCATTAAGAAATCTGGGGTGGGGCATGGTGGCTCACACCTGTATTCCCAGCACTTTGGGAGGCCGAGGTGGGAGGATCACTTGAGCCCTGGAGTCTGAGACCAGCCTGGGCCACAAAGCAAGACCCCATCTCTATATTAAAATAATAATAATTTAAAAAGCTTAAAAAGAGAAATCTGTAAGATAGTTTATGGCTGATTGATCTTGTCAAAATAGAGGAAGGTTATATTTGTCATATATAAGCTATTATAAAATTATTTTGTGCACTTTCCCCTATCAAACTCACCTGTACATACTGCCAGAAATATCACTGGGGTAAAGGATGGTGGTAGAGGAACTGCAGGAGAAGTTGGACTGATAGGTAAGAGGGGGCAGGGTACTGCTTATACACCATCACAACCACCTCTCCAGGCTCAGCTCCATCGCTGCCATTAAAAAATCTAGGTAACAAATTTGGCTGGGCGTGGTGGCTCACGCCTGTAATCCCAGCACTGTGGGAGGCCAAGGCGGGTGGATCACCTGAGGTGAGGAGTTCGAGATCAGCCTGACCAACATGGAGAAACCCTGTCTCTACTAAAAATACAAAAAATAGGCAGGCGTGGTGGCTCATGCCTGTAATCCCAGCTACTTGGGAGGCTGAGGCAGGAGAATTGCTTGAACCCGGAGGCAGAGGTTGCGGTGAGCTATCGTCCCATTGCACTCCAGTCTGGGCAACAAGAGCAAAACTCCATCTCAAAAAAAAATCTAGGTAACAAATTCTAAGAACACACACATATACCAACAACAACATACAAATGTTGGGCCACGTACGAACTTTGAAGTGAGGGCATCGAGCAAGATCAATTTTAAGGTTCCTTTCAACTTACGAGTTTCTGCATGTGTAGAGTTACCAGCACAGGATCATTCTCACTTAGACGCCAGAGTAGAAAATCGAGTCTGTGTAGGACTAAGAGTAAGTGTGGAATAGGGAGGCGAGGAAGAGGGGTGGAGGGATAGGCAAAGAGTGGCGGGACCTGGGGTGGGACCCCCTGCAAGTGTTCACCTGGCATCCAGAGCGAACTCCATCTCCACCAGCACACACCATGGTGTTCTTCACAGTGGAGCCCCAGTAGGAGGAGCTGGAGCAGATGGCATAGTCCACAGAGGGCAGGTAAGCCTGCTGCAGGGTCTGGGCCAGCTGCCCATTGGCTGAACAAGACACACAGCATTGGCAGTCAGCTCCAGATGTGGTCCAGCGGAAAAACCTTCCACCCCTGCCACACCTTCCCAAACTCGAGTGAAAGCTGAACTCAGGGCAAACTCCTTCTCTCTCCCTGTTGCATGTGGTGGATCCTCTGTCTTCTCTCTTTATATGGCCGCACAGGACCCTTCCCTCAGGGAGGCAGCCCTGCTTACTGTACCTAGGCTCCAAGCCACCAACCCCACTCCTGCTTCTTTTCACTCGTGGATAACTTAGTTGCGCCATGGAATGGCCTTATTTGTGGATGATTTATCTGTCTGTTCTGTTTCCTCCTGCAAGCTCCATGGAGCAGAACTGGGATTGTGCATGCTTGTTTCCATTTTTTTTTTTTTTTTGAGATGGAGTTTCATTCTTGTTGCCCAGGCTGGAGTGCAATGGAGCAATCTCGGCTCACCACAACCTCTGCCTCCCAGGTTCAAGAGATTCTCCTGCCTCAGCCTGCCTAGTAGCTGGGATTGCAGGCATGCACCACCGTGCCCAGCTAATTTTGTATTTTTAGTAGAGATGGGGTTTCTCCGTGTTGGTCAGACTTAAGCGATCCTCCTTCCTCAGCCTCCTGAGTACCTGGGACTGCAGACTCATGCCACCACGCTCAGCTAAGGATCCTTAATTTCTTTGGACCTTGGTTTCCTCATGTATAAAATGAAGGGCTGGCTGGGTGCAGTGGCACATACCTGTAATCCCAGCACTTTGGGATGCCGAGGTGGGAGGATTTCTTAAGCTCAGGAGTTCGAGGCCAGCCTAGGCAATATAGTGAGATCCCATCTCTACAAAAAAATTTAAAAATTAGCTGAGTGTGGTGGTACATGCCTATAGTCCCAGCTACTCAGGAGGCTGAGGTGGGAGGATCACTTGAGCCCAGGAAGTGGAGGTTGCAGCCTGGGTGACAGAGTGACACCCTGTCTCTAAATAAATAAATAAATTTTAAAAATGAGGGGCTGGTAAAAAAAAATTCTCTGATAAAGTCTTTTTTTGTTCTAAGAGTCCATGAATCTGTCAACTACTTCACAGCCCATTCTTAGCTTGATATAATGCATCAGTTATTGTATCTATGGTTCCTTTAGCTCCTGGTCTCTGGCCATAAGCACCTAGGACTACAGAAAAAGGTGCCTTAGAAGCTCAGGTACCTAATCAAGATCCCCGTGGTGGATTGTGCCAATGTAGGCAACTTACTCTTGGTCTGGCCCCAGCCTGTGATGTAGCAGGGACTGTTGTTAGCCAGGATGGCTCCCTCCTGGGGCAGAACACCCAGCTGGACATAGCTATTGAGGGTAACGCTCTGGGCCAGGCGCAGCAGGGCGATGTCATAGCTGCAGGAGAAAAGGAGACTGCTCACTCATGGGATCAGCTCTTCCCTGAGGTCAGCATATACACTGGCCCTCTCTAAGCATTTGTATCCCCGTGGAATTGGAAAGTGACAACTTTGAAGAAGGATGGGGCTCACTTGCTAAGCCTCAAACCAGAGCAATTACAATTTAACATGTAAACATTCTATGTTTAAGAGCAGCATCTGCTGGTGGGACGTTGGTATTGCAGCCTAGCTCTGACCTTTGCAACCCAGGGAAGTAGAGAATGGGGGAATCTGAAAGGAGCAGAGTGGGGTGATCTTGGTGGCAGAGTTTTCAAACAAGAAAAATGTAAAAGGCTAAGTGGCTCTACAAGCTCAGTAGAATATCCCAATTCCTTGAACCCACTCCCACCTCCACATGCTATAGAATTGACCACCATTTTAATTATTTATTTTCCAGAAGTTTACAACTTAACTTGCAATTCTCCCGTGTAAGATTCACTTTAGGAAATTTACTTTTGCTGATGGAGTCTATTCTATAATGTGAATAGTAAATAATGATAAACCCCCCCCCCAATAGAAACAGAACATTAAAATCTGCAGAGAAGGGGCTTTAGGTAATCCACTGTGCAAACCAGCCTGGATCCAACAAATCCTAAAGGTCTTCAAAGATTCTTAAGCCCTCCAGAACCTCAGTTCTCTTTTTCTTATGAGACAGAGTTTCACTCTGTCACCCAGGCTGGAGTGCAGTGGCGCGATCTCAGCTCACTGTACCCTCTTCCTCCTGGGTTCAAGTGATTCTCCTGTAATCAAGCGATTACAGGCACGTGCCACCACGCCTGGCTAATTTTTTTTTTTTTCGTATTTTCAGTAGAGACAGGGTTTCACCATATTGGTCAGGCTGGTCTCAAACTCCTGACCTCAGGTGATCCACCTGCCTTGGCTTCCCAAAGTATTGGGCCCAGAACCTAAATTCTCAAAGTCCTCCTGGACAAATGAGCCAGCTCATTGTTCCCTCTAGGACATGGTGCCCTCTCTCAGGCTCAGCTGGGCTCCTTAACTAAAGGCCAGGCCAGGCCACGGACCAGGTTTCAGGCCATGCAATCCCTCTAGCCCTCTGAAAGAACAGGTGAAGGCAGCCAGTTGTTGGCTAGTCAGGCCTCACCGCCCAGCCCAGGGCCAGCTTGGACTTGCTCCTACCCGGCAGCCACGTTATCGCTGTTCCAGTATGGATGCACCACGATCTTCTGCACACTCACGTACTGCTCAGTGCCATCATTCTGGCTCAGGTTATGGTCTCCAGCCACCACGCGGAAAGTCATCTGGCTGGCATGAGAGAAGGAGGCCCTGAGTCATCCAGGGGACTCAAACCTTCTCTTTACCCCACTTAGAGAAAAGTTGAAAAACCATTTTTTTTATTATTATTATTTAAGAATTTTTTTTTGTTTTGTTTTAGAGATGGGGTTTTGCTGTGTTGCCCAGGCTGGCTTCAAACTCCCAGGCTCAAGTGATCCTCCCACCACAGCTTCCCTAGTAGCTGGGACTACAGGTGTGAGCCACCGTGCCCAGGTTTTGTTTCTTTTGTTGGCACAGGAGCCCATCTTATCTGGTCTAGGCAGAGGAGGGATATAAGACTCTCCAAAATGAGAAAGTAACAAGCTCTTTCATTCCCTAATTGACTAACTTGTGGAAGTGAAAAAAAAACTACCATCACTTTCATTTTCTCGGTTTAACATCATAGGCTGAATATCTTGTAACCTGGGAGAGGTGTAGTGCGCATAAATGAAATAATGGCCTCAGCCACCAAGATTTTGAAGGAAGCATAGACTTCTAGGCTAGTCATTCTTAAAGCGTGGTTCCTGGGCCACAGTGTGAGCATCACCTGGAAACTTGTTAGAAATGCAAATTATCAGGCCTCACCCTGGACCTACCAAATTAGAAACTCTGCTGGGTGGGGCCCAGCAATCTGTGCCTTCCAGGTGATTCTGACACATGCTCAAATGTGAAAACCATTGCCCAAGACAAATAGGAAAAAATAGTCATCAGTCAGATGTTGACTAGGCACTTACATATTTACTCAATCCTCACAACATTTCTACAAAGTAAATGTTCTTAGCCCATTTTAGAGACAGGAGAATGGGGGCATAGTTGCCCAAGGCTACATAGCTAGAATTTGGTGGAGCAAGATTTGAATTTGAGTCTCCCTGACTCCAAAGTTTGTACTTTCACCAAACTACTTCCCTGCAGGCCCTGAACAGGAAAGGGGCCACTGCCCAGTCCCTGAAGTGCTGTCCAGAGAGGGCAAAGTTATATCATCCTTCAGAAGGGTCAGCCCCTTCCCCTTCCAGGGGCCCAGGAAAGCTCGTCTTTGTTTTTCTTACTAATCCACGCAGTGAGCAGCTGTCATCACCCAGTTCTGTCTGATGAGGGTCCCTCCACAGGTGTGATACCAGGAACCTCCAGACCGGTACTGGAGGGAAATCTAGATGGGGAGGAAAGAAAGAAGGGATAGGTTGGTGTTTCTCAAATGGTTTTGCCCCAGGTCAGTTGCAGTGGCTCATGCCAGTAATCCCAGCACTTTGGAAGACTGAGGCAGGAGGATCAGTTGAGCCTAGGAGCTGGAGACCAGCCTGGGCAACATAGTGAGACCTCACCTCTACAACATCAAAAATAATTAAATATAAAAGACTTTGCCTCAAACTACATGTCACCTCCTTAAAGTCCTGCTGTCCTTCAAAACATTCTCTTTCTGGGCTAGGGATAGCAAATAGGTTTCATCTGACCTGCCAATTGCTACTGATTGGTTGGTAGTGGCCACCTGGAGTGTGGCATTGATAAGGGGTGTGTGGATGCTTCTGGGGTCAGCAGGAAGGGATGCTCCATCGTTTGGTGATGTTTGCTGTGTACATGGATGAGAAGTAAAGGCACACAGTGTATTTGGCATTATCTCTCTAGGTTGTTGCAATGGACCTAGAACCCATTGCAACTCCTTCTACCTCTGTTCTCCCTTAAAGAGAGGCTATAGGCCAGGCACCATGGCTATAGGCCAGGCACCATGGCTCACGCCTGTGATCCCAGCACTTTGGGAGGCCGAGGCGGGTGGATCACGAGGTCAGGAGATCAAGACCATCCTGGCCAACATGGTGAAACCCCATCTCTACTAAAAATGCAAAAATTAGTTGGGTGTGGTGGCATGCACCTGTAGTCCCAGCTACTCAGGAGGCTGAGGCAGGAGAATCGCTTGAACCCAGGAGGTGGAGGTTACAGTGAGCTGAGATAGCGTCACTGCACTGCAGCCTGGTGACAGAGGGAGACTCCATCGCCCCCTCTCCTCCCCCAAAAAAGAGGAACTATAGGCAAAGATTTGCTCCATCACCTAAGCCCAACAGGCTTAGGTCTCCAGAGCTGTACCTTCAGTGTTTTCAAGACATCTCCTGTCTCCCCACTTCAGGGACTACTTAGAAATACCAATGGGAGGCCAGGCGCGGTGGCTCACGCCTGTAATCCCAGCACTTTGGGAGGCTGAGGTGGGCAGATCACCTGAGGTCAGGAGTTTGAGACCAGCCTGGCCAACATGGTGAAACCCCGTCTCTACTAACAATACAAAAATTAGCTGGGCATGGTGACAGGCGCCTGTAATCCCAGCTACTCAGGAGGCTGATGCAGGAGAATTGCTTGAACCCAGAAGGCAGAGGTTGCAGTGAGCCGAGATCATGCCATTGCACTCTAGCCTGGGCAATTAGAGCGAAACTCCATCTCAAAAAAAAAGAGATACCAATAGGATGTTTGCTTTATCAGTTCATGTGTCTTCCTCTAGCACCTCATATTATGTAATAGCTCTACTCCTGAAAACTGGGGCTCAGACTTTTATAAGCTAAAACTCTGATTGCAGTGATATCCTCTCAAAGTGTGGATCTTCACCAGTTAATTTGCCAGGTTTACATATTTAGATCACTTAAATCAGGGCCCAGCTGCCCTGTTAGGAAAGTGGAAACTCTAAATAGCCAACTAAGCAGCATGCTGTACGTGTGTGTGTGCGCGTGTGCGCATGCATGCGTGCAAGCATTGTGACACACACAGCGTGGAGTGGTGTGCGTGTGAGTTTCAAGGTATGTGGAGTCCAAGGTGCGTGTCTGGCACCCAGTCTTTCTTGCATGGCACAAGTGCTGTCGCTGGGAATATAAATGTATCTTGTGTTTGGGTGTGTGGCTTGAAGAGGGACTGTGGTTGGTGTATAAATCCCCTCCTCCAAGCCTTTTGCATTTAGAAAACCACCTAAGCCTGATCCCATCCATCTTTAAAATCGAGAACCTAGACATTTGGAGAGCTGCTTGTTGATAGGGACATGCACAAACACACATGATACCTTCTGTCATGCACTGAGCTCTTATTTGGGTGGAAGTCTGGGGCTGGGAAGGAACACCCACCTGAGAGGGCCAGGAATTCCTCCCGGCCTCAGTCCCTCCGACTACGCGGGCGTTGGTTTCCGGAAAGTCCTGGGTGCTGTGTCCTTTGTGGGGCAGAAGAAAAGTGAGTGATGTCTAAGCATGGGGTCAGCCAGGGGTAGGGGTGGGGGGTGGCGATTGTGCTTTGAGGAATGTTAGCCTTGTCTGCAAATTCACAGTTTCTCTCTAACGAATGAGGGGCCCAGCTGTGAGTTCTCTGAGCCCTTTTGAAAACAGGGGTGCCTGGGTGCCTTCTGTTTCCCCCAGGTGTTCCCAGAACTCCGGCATGCTATGAAGGACTTCTCTAAAACCACCAGGCTAGGCCCCAGAGGCTCCTTGTGGTCTCCTCTTTGCTCAAGATCACCCTTTGGCCTGAAGAGACCCCCCAACTCTTTGACCCCCACCAGCCCCCTAATGCTTTGGCAAGATTCTCCAGAGTTCAGGGCCTGCAGTGCACACCCCAGCCAGGCACCTGCTGAGGAAGTCCTCCTGTCAATGGGGGTGATGGGGAAGCCCAGGGACCCACCCCACTACCAGATGGGGCTTCTCTCTGCTTTGTGGCCCAGGGACCTGCCACCCAGAGGGGCCTGAATAGCCAGTGGCCCTGACCTTTTCTATCTTGGCCTCCAGGAGAGTAAAGGATGCTCTGCAGGCAGAGCGTCCCACCTGCCCTGGGACAGGGTGCTGGCCTGGACTTAGGGAAAATTTGCTGACTCTCCTGCCCAAGTCCCCCTCCCTATAGACCTCAGGCCACATGATCCACTTACCATAAAGGACCAGGGTTGCGAACACCAGGAAGCGCAGCATGTTGCCGATGGAGTAGACCACTGCCTTCCTGCTTGGGCCAAGCCCTCTTTATACTCCTCTTAGCAGCAGCTTTGCTGACCGTCTTCTTGCCAACTGGCAGGGCTGAGGGTGCAAGGCAGGGAAAATCACAGGTGACATGGAAATACAAATGAAAATATTTCTTTTCAAGTAAACTAATATATTTGTTATTCGAAGACAGAACAAGGTCAGAGCTGAATTAATCATCTGCTTTTAATTGAAAAGCATCCAACAAACTCTTTTTCAGAAATAAGATGGAGAACCAGGGCTGGTTTTTCCCTAAGGGAGCACCTCTCATCATCCATCACTCTCTCATCGTCCTCAGTGGCACCATAAATGCAGAGACTTGCCCGTGCACTAGCAGCTGGAGGCCAGGGGGATAGTGCAAGAGTGGGGAGTGGTTAGCAAGGGTAAGGAAGACACAGCAACTCTCTCTGCCCGAAGAGGGAGATGGCACGTGCCCCCAGGATGCAGGCATAGGTGTAAATGCAGACACAAAAGCTAAGTAGATGCAGTGGAGAGAATTCTGGGGGAGGAAAGTACTGAGAAACAGGCTTGGGCCCTCTGAGATGGAGAACCAAGAAGGGGCTCCCAGAGGAGAATCTGGGGCAGGGTAGAGGAGGGGATCCTTGGGATGTGAAGACAGTCTGAAGGCTATGAGGGTAGATGGAGGGTGGAGGGCAGAGGGAGAATGAGGGTAAGAGCTGAGGTTCCTGCAGGAGATGAAAGGCTTTGTCCATCACAGTTCGTAGAGGAAAGAGAAAGGAGTTGCGGCCGGGCACGATGGCTTACGCCTGTAATCCCAGCACTTTGGGAGGCTGAGGCGGGCAGATCACAAGGTCAAGAGATCGAGACCATCCTGGCCAACATGGTGAAACCCCCATCTCTACTAAAAATACAAAAATTGGCCGGGCGCGGTGGCTCACGCCTGTAATCCTAGCACTTTGGGAGGCCAAGGCGGGCGGATCACGAGGTCAGGAGATTGAGACCACGGTGAAACCCCGTCTCTACTAAAAAAATACAAAAAATTAGCCAGGCGTGGTGGCAGGCGCCTGTAGTCCCAGCTACTCGGGAGGCACAGGTAGGAGAATGGCATGAGCCCGGGAGGCGGAGCTTGCAGTGAGCCGAGATCGCGCCACTGCACTCCAACCTGGGCGACAGAGCGAGACTCCATCTCAAAAAAAAAAAAAAACAAAAAACAAACAAACAAACAAAACAAATAAAAATACAAAAATTAGCTGAGCATGGTGGCGTGCTTCTGTAGTCCCAGCTACTCGGGAGGCTGAGGCAGGAGAATCACTTGAACCCGGGAGGCGGAGGTTGCTGCACTCCAGCCTGGAGACAGAGCAAGACTCTGTCTCAAAAAAAAAAAAATAAATAATAAATAAAAAGAGAGAGAAAAGAGTTGCAATGTGTCTTGAGGTGGGCAGAGGACCCTTGGGTTGGCCACAAAATGATCAGAGCCACTGCAGGCTCCAGAGCAGAGGACTGTGGGTGCAGCAGTCATGGTAGCAATGCATGGAGTTTGGAATTAGGCAGGGAGAAGCCAGGAACCTAGACAGAAGCAGGACCATCACCTGCCTACCCAGGGCTTTTGTTGTCTAAACACTCCAGAATCCAAGCTTCATGGCTGCAGGGGTGGGAGAGCCCTGGAAAATGCTCTTTGAAGGAATCTGCACAGTCACCTTTTCAGGGTCTTGAGCTGTTCAGAGGAGTTGCACATTGATGCTCAGATAACCTGAAGAGCTTGCTCTCCAGCCTGCCCTCCAGCATTCTGGCACAAAGTGGACCTCAGGGAAGAGGGGTGAGCTGCGCTAGGGAAACCGAGGCCTCTTTTGTCATTCTCCTCTGGCTTCCCTGCTTCCTCTGGCCCCTAGCCCCAGGATGAGGAGTCCAAGAGGAGGCTTGAGGGCCTCCTGAAGGTTACCTCTTGACATCACAGCAGGGCCGGATCACCTGAGGTCAGGAGTTCCAGACCAGCCTGGCCAACATGGCAAAATCCCATCTCTACTGAAAATACAAAAATTAGCCGGGTGTGGTGGTGTAATCCCTGTACTGTGAGCTATAATACCAGCTCCTTGGGAAGCTGTGGCAGGGAGAATTGCTTGAACCCTGGAGGTGGAGGTTGCAGTGAGCCGAGATTGTGCCACTGCACTCCAGCCTGGGCAACAGAGAAAGACTCCAGCTCAAAAAAAAAAAAAAAAAAAATTCTTAGGGTTAGGCACAGACAATGGCTTAAATTTTTTCTTTTTTAAAGACAGGGTCTCATTCTGTTGCCCATGCCAGAGTGCAGTGGCATGATCTCAACTCACTGCAACCTCCGTCTTCTGGGCTCAAGCGATCCTCTCACCTCAGCCCCTCAAGTAGCTGGACTACAGGTGCCAGCCACCATGCCCAGCTAATTTTTGTATTTTTTGTAGAGATGAGGTTTCACCATGTTGCCCAAGCTAGTCTCAAACTCCTGAGCTCAAGTGATTCACCCACCTCAGCCTTCCAAAGTACTGGGATTGCAGGCGTGAGCCACCCACCCGGCCAGACAATGACTTAAATTTTGAGGCATTGCATTTCTTTTTTTTTTTTGAGACGGAGTCTCGCTCTGTCGCCCAGGCTGGAGTGCAGTGGCGCGATCTTGGCTCACTGTAAGCTCCGCCCCCCGGGGTTCACGCCATTCTCCTGCCTCAGCCTCCCGCGTAGCTGGGACTACAGGCGCCCGCCACCTCGCCTGGCTAATTTTTTGTATTTTTTAGTAGAGACGGGGTTTCACCGTGTTAGCCAGGATGGTCTCGATCTCCTGACCTCGTGATCCGCCCGCCTCGGCCTCCCAAAGTGCTGGGATTACAGGCGTGAGCCACCGCGCCCGGCCGAGGCATTGTATTTCTTCTGACATTGCATACCAATTCTAGGAATGAATTCTTTTGAGATAAACACTGGTCGGGCATGGTGGTTCATGTTTGTAATCTCAGCAATTTGGGAAGCCAAGGCGGGAGGACTGCTTGAGGCCAGAAGTTTATCAGCCTGGGCAACATAATGAGACCTTGTCTCTACAAAACGTGAAAAAAACATGGCGGCACATGCCTGTAGTCCCATTACTCAGGAGGCTGAGGTGGGAGGATCCCTTGAGCATGGGAGGTCAAGGCTGCAGTGAGCCATGATTGTGTCACTGCACTCTAGCCCGGGTGACAGAACAAGACCCAGTCTCAAAACAAAACAAAACAAAAAAACAGGCAGAAAAATAAATGTTCAAGGTTGTGGGTTATAGTATAGTTTGTCACAAAGCTTGTTGCAAAATTGGAAAAAAGCTAAGTATTCATCAGTAGAGGAAGACTGAATAAATTGGGTTTAACCCTGCTATGGAATACTATACAGCTTTATTATTTTTTTGAGACAGTCTCTCTGTCACCCAGGCTGGTGTGCAGTGGCGCGATCACAACTTACTGCAGCCTTGACTTTCTGGGCTCCAGCGATCCTCCCACCTGAGCCTCCCAAGTAGCAAATTTCACTTTTTTAAACCTCACTTTTCTAGATCACTTGACTTTTTTCCATAGTATTACTTTAAAAAAAAAAAAAAACGGAGTCTCTCTCTGTTGCCCAGGCTGAAGTGCAATGGCACAATCTTGGCTCACTGCAACCTCTACCTCCCAGGTTCAAGCGATTCTCCTGCCTCAACCTCGCGAGTAGCTGGGATTACAGGTGCCCACCACCACGCCCAGCTAATTTTTGTATTTTTAGTAAAGATGGGGTTTCGATATGTTGGCCAGGCTGGCACAGTATTACTTTGGTAATTAAAAATAAGAATAAATTCTGGGACATCTAGCTATTTGTGGCAATGGCCCCAATACTCTTCATGTGGGAAACAGATCCCCAGAGAAGCCTAGCTCTTTAATGCTAGAGTGAGAGACTCCTAGAGCCAGGAGATAGTAGCACAGCGCTAGCAGCAGGGTTTTAAGAGGTAGGGGCCTTAGGTTAGCTGAGAGTGGTCAGAGGGGTGGGTTTTAAGGAAGAATACTGGTGTTGTTAGGTCCAGGCCAGGCTTGACTAAGGAAAATGCCATGAAGAAGCTAGTTTCTTGTTTGTTTGTTTTTTTGAGACAGAGCCTCACTCGGTCACCCAGGCTGGAACGCAACCTCCGCCTCCCAGGCTCAAGCGATTCTTGTGCCTCAGCCTCCCGAGTAGCTGGGATTACAGATGCCTGCCACCACATCTGGCTAACTTTTGTATTTTTAGTAGAGACTGGGTTTCGCCATGTTGGCCAGGCTGGTCTTAAACTCCTGACCTCAAGTGATCTGCCCGCCTCGGCTTCTCAAAGTGCTGGGATTACAGTTGTCAGCCATTGGTGCCCGGCCAAAGCTGGTTTCTTGAGCCTTCCCACCACTCCCGTCAGTGCCTTCTCCCTCTTCTCCACCACCTCCCTTCCCTAGTCCTCCCCTCATCCCTGAACCCAGACCTACTCTCTAGACACAGCCTGTGTCTCCCTCCTGCTGCATCTCCCACTCCCTGGGAGTAACTCTTGGCTGACTGCGCCTGGGAAGTGCTGTGCTATTTGGGGGCAGGTGGAACCTTCTTGACACAGCTGGGCACCTTGGTTGGGCTACATGTTTGGGCTACATCATATGATTGGGCTGGGGAGCTGTTGGGTGACACCATAGACAGTATGAGGGATACTGGGATCCACGTCCGGATATTTAGTGCAACCAAGAATTAGGCTGGGGTTAGGCTCCACGACTCCCTGTGGCTTACCGGACCTACCAAAGCCTCTCTCAATTGGGCCCCAACCCACTCTTGTACGGGGCTGAGTTACCCAGTAGGCACAGCAGGTGCAGTGCCTAGGGCCCATAGAAATGTTTTAGCTTCTTTTAAAACCAGAAGAAATAAAGTAAATACAATCAGCCTGGATAACATTCATCTTTATACCAACATAGTCATAACATTAATTTCTTTTTGAATGGAGCAAGAGCCCCGTGAAGGCTAAAGTGCCTAGGGCCCCTGAAATTCATGATGTAACTCTGATCTTCCAGCTTCTACACCCATCACTCCCTCACCCCAATGTCCTCTGGGTTTCTCAGACCCACTGGGGCCACATGTCCTCTGTGGCTTTGCTCCTGTCAGGCTGCTGCCTGTGTGACAACTCTGCTTATTGAGCCCTTCCCATCTGAGGACTCATCTTCCGAGGTCTTAGGTCAAACATTGCCATCTTTGTGAGGCCTTACCTGATTCCCTAAGTGGAAGGAATTGCTCCTTCTAACTCATCCAGCACCTCTTGGAGCATCTCCAGGCTTGCCATGATTTGCTTACATTTAGCATGTGAGTTCCATGGGGACAGGACCTCGTTTCACGTCTCACGTCTCCACATGCTTGACACAATACACAGGCTAGATTTAGGGCCAGAGAGCATTTGGGAACACAAGACAGTGGCCGTAACAACTTTTCAGATGTGTGTGGTTCTTCATAGCCCAAATCAACTGATTCAGCTAAGGGACAACGCAGGTAAGAGAACACAACGCGAGTTTCCTTGACCAATGCCAGAAAACCTTTATTTCCACTGAGACTTCTCATCCAATTCTCTTCTTTCCGGGAACTTTTTCCCTTCCCTACTCCAGGTCGTACCCTGGCCACTCTCTCCTTTCCTTTTGGCTGGCCTACCCCAGAATGTCTCCTCTGTAGGGTCCAGAAGGCTCTCAGGGATGTAGGAGGCCTCCTGCAGGGTTGAGCTGCTTGGGAACAAGAGACAGCTGTGGTCCCATAGCACCCTCATCTGGTGACATCCTGCTACTCACAGTCAAAAGAAGCCTTCCCAGATGAAATTGTAGTCCTCTGCACAGCCATGCTCTTCTTCCGGCAAAAGAGCCATGTGCAGTTGGCTCTGCTCCCCATGGGGGCTTGATGTGGGCCCAGCGGTGGATCAGCCTTCCAGACACACTCAACCCTGCACACTCTTCCTGCCGCCTCAGGCTTTCCAGGACCCTCCCGAGCCTTATCAGAGTCCTTACCCTCAGGGCTACTGATACCTTGCTGGGTGACCTTGGACAGATTCACTTACCTGGACTCAGTTTCATAATATGAAAGTGATAGGGTTGGGCTACGTGATTTTCACGTTGTGCTTCCAGACCATTAGAAGTTAGGGGCTGGAAGGCATTGCCTGTCCCTCTCTCAATTTCACTCATGCTACTTTGTTTTTTTTAAATCTACCTTTTGTATGGGGGCTTAGAAAAAAGGGTTCTGGGATAAACTTGAAAATCACTGGCTCCAGGAGCTTTCTTTTAACACTAACATCCCAGGATTCCTAAATGTGCTCTCTCCACAACGGCTACCTGGCCGTTTTTCCTTTTTTTTTGGAGATGGAGTTTCACTCTTGTGGCCTAGGCTGGCGTGCAGTGGCGCGATCTTGGCTCACTGCAACCTCCACCTCCCAGATTTAAGCAATTCTCCTGCCTCAGCCTCTCGAGTAGCTGGGATTACAGGTGTGTGCCACCAGGCCTGGCTAATTTTTATATTTTTAGTAGAGATGGAGTTTTACTATGTTGGCCAGGCTGGTCTCGAATTCCTGACCTCAGGTTATCCCCCCCGGCTCGGCCTCCCAGAGTGTTGAGATTACAGGCATGAGCCACCGTGCCTGGCCCTGGCTGTTTTCCTATGCTCTGTGGAGGCCAGCCAGCTAGAAATGATCAGAATGGAGGAACAGGGAACGAGAAGGCTGGTGGCAAGCAGTCTAGTGTTCTTGTGGTGCAGTGGAAGGAGCCCTGACTCAGCATTGAAGAACGAGCCTCAGTCTTGGCTCCAGCCATCTGCTAGCTAAGGGACTATAGACAAGCCCCTTTACCTTTTTCGTATCTGTAAAATGGGCACAGTGGTTTGTGTCCTGTCTTTCTCACAGGATTATTGTGCAGATAAAGTAAGATAAAGGACACCTGTCAGGGAGATGTCTGTAAACAGTTCTACAGACTTCGGGTAACAGCAAGGGAGGTTCTCTTAGACCTCTGATCCGTCTGTTAGAATATACTTTTTTTTTTTTTCCCTGAGATGGAGTTTCGCTTTTGTTGCTCAGGCTGGGGTGCAATGGTGCCGTCTTGGCTCACTGCAACCTCTGCCTCCCGGGTTCAAGTGATTCTCCTGCCTCAGCCTCCCAAGTAGCTGGGACTGCAGGTGCGTGTCATCATGCCCAGCTAATTTTTGTACTTTTAGTAGAGATGGAGTTTTATCATGTAGTCCAGGCTGGTCTCAAACTTCTGACCTCAGGTGATCCACCTGCCTTGGCCTCCCAAAGTGCTAGGATTACAGGTGTGAGCCACTGTGCCCGGCCAGAATATATCATTTCACTGGACTCTGCAGGTACTTTGGATGATCAAGGAATTAGGATATGGCTGTAGAAGTACTTTTTTTCTTCTTTTTTGTTTTTTTTTGAGACAGAGTCTCACCTGTTGCCCAGGCTGGAGTGCAGTGACACAATCAAGGCTCACTGTAGCTTCAACCTCCGGGGAACAAGCAATCCTCCCAACTCAGCCTTCTGAGAAGCTGTGACTACAGGCGTAAGCCACCATGCCCAGTATTTTTTTTTGCGGGGGGGAGGGTGGGCGTACAGATGGGCTCCTCACTATGTTGCTCAGGCTGGTCTTGAACTCTTGGGCTCAAGCCATTCTCCCACCTTGTCTTCCCAAAGTGCTAGGATTTCAGGCATGAGCCACTGTGCCCAGCCTGAAGTACTTTTCTTGAGCTCAGCATTGCTGCTCTGAACCCTCCCCCAGCTGCCTTCCCTACTTTGGAAGCCACTGTTTCTAGAACAGGAAAACGCTAGGCTAAATATATGTCCTAATGGTCTCTTCCGTCAGTGTGAAGGAAAGAAAATGGGCCCAATGTTGCTGCAAGGAGTAGGAAGGTCCTGCCTTTGCCACCCAGTGGGTTTAGAAATCCATCTTTACGGCCTCCAGAGAAGCTGGTGATCAGGTTCCCAGACATCAGCAATGCTGTTCCCTGAGGAGCTTGTGGGGGCTCTCTCTGGGGATGATCTGGGTCCTAGACAAAGAGCCACAGCTGATGGGGGTCATTGGGATTGCAGGGGGCCATGGCTGGCTTTTTGTCCTGGGATGTCAGGCAGGTACCAGATCCTGAGTTCCTGATGAGCTGATCCTAAAAGATGACAAAGCAAAAGGTCAATCTGGGCCACAGACCTCTAACAGTGCTACCGGGGACAATGCGTTGGGGTACAATTGATAAAAGCCAAGGGAACCCCACAAGGCACAAAGAAGACACTTCCCCATTCCTTTCCTGCCCTCTCATGAGACACATTCCTGAGTTCCCACCTCTATCTGGTGCCAAATCCCCATCCCCAGCATCAGCGTGAGTGGATGAAATAGTGAAAGACAAGACCATGGGCTGAGAGAAAAATGCTTTCAGGGCCTTCCCCACCCCCAGATGGCCAGGCTCAAAGACCCAGGGCCACTGCTCCACCTCCAATTTTCTGCCTTGGATTATGTTTAGACTGCTCCCTTCCCTGCAGCCTCCAGGTTAGGTTCCTCTTTCCTAAGCTGGGGTGGAGTAGGGAGGCTCACTCAGGGTGCTGGCTTGAGCTCAGCATGGTGGCGGTTACAGGGCATATCCTGGAGCAGTGTGGTGTAATGGAAAGAGCCCGTGCTTTCAATCAGACCCATCTGGGGCTAAATCCCAGGCCTGCCATTTACTAGTGGTGGGTCTTGGGCCAGTCACAGACATGCTGGGCTTCCTCCGGCTCCAGCTCATCTGTAGAAACAGTGACTATTCCTGCTTGGAAAGAGCCTCTGAAAGATTAACTGGACCCAGGTATGTGAGTGCCTAGCTTTGAGCCTAGGACACAGAGGACAAGCAGGAACTATAAATGACTCTTCACCTTCTTCTAATTGGGTTCAGCCTAAAAATGCTTCAACCATGGCAGAGCTAGCCAGGAACCATAACCTCTCACCCCATTTTTACATCAGTCATCACCAAATACCCTTTAAGCCTCAAGAACCCTGCCTGTGGCCACGCCCACACTCACCTACCTTCTACATTGCTCTACTCCACCCCATGGCGTCTCAGGAAGAAAATGAAGAAAATATAGAGGGGCCGATGTGGCCTCAAGTTCTTTTTTTATTTTTTATTTATCCCAAGATGGAGTCTTGCTCTGTCATCCAGGCACTGGAGTGCAATGGCACGATCTCAGCTCACTGCAACCTCCGCCTCCCGGGTTCAGGCAATTTTCCTGCCTCAGCTTCCTGAGTAGCTGGGATTACAGGTGCCAACCACCATGTCCAGCTAATTTTTGTGTTATTAGTAGAGATGGGGTTTCACCATGTTGGCCAGGTGGTCTCAAACTCCTGACCTTGCGATCCACCCACCTCGGCCTCTCTAAGTGCTGGGATTACAGGCGTGAGCCACTGCACCTGGCCTCAAGTTCTTGATTCTGAGCTTTCTGGACACTGACTCACCTGGGCCAATTCCCATTCCTCGTCCTTGGGGACCTGGCTATTCTTGCCAGTGAAGTGACAGCTCCTAAGGCCCAGAGCACCCTTGCTGACATGTAGACACAGCTGCTTTGCGATGTTGTGGCGAAGGTCCCTCTGAGTTGTGTACTCAAAGTACTGGAAATCAAGACAAGAGAAGCAGGTGGAGAGTTCGCCCCCAGCCTTCCAAAGCCACCTGCCCTGAGCTGTCAACCATGCATGGTCTCCTGGGGAGGAGAGTGAATGTGAGGCCATGCCAAGACTTTACTCATTTATGTGCTGCCTTCAGGATTGTTACCATATCAGGGTTATACTGGAATTATATATATATATTTAATTCTTTTTTATGAGATGGGGTCTTGTTATGTTGCTCAAGCTGGTCTCAAACTCCTGAGCTCAAGTGATCCTCCCACCTTGGCCTCCCAAAGTGCTGGGATTACAGGTGTGAGCCACTGTGCTTAATCACATTTCCTTTAAATTAGATTAAAATTAAATTTAACTTAGCCTCATTTTAAGTAACATCCGTGAAATCATGTGATATGCTTGTTCTATTTTTGCTAATACATTACTATTAAAATAAAAAATGTTCTCCAATGCACCACCGGAAATCATCTTGCAGGCCAGTGGTATAGGAAACTACTCTAGAATGACTGTCTTCACCTGCATATACCAGTGGGCTTGTTTAGTGGCCCACACCACTCCTTTCCCTGCTCCAGCTCTGTTTTCAGTGCCTCTCACTTACTAGTGCTGGGCACCTAGTTTTGGGGTCACTGCAAGGTGGTAGGATCAGAGTGGTAGCTTCTGGGCAGAGGATGCATTGATGATAGAAGTTGAGTGTAGGTGATGGGATGTGCTCGAAAATTTTCCACCCTCACCTCTAAATATCCCCCAGCAGCTAGCTTCCTCAAGCCTCCTCTGATGAACAACCCTCCCTCCTATCCCCTTCTCACGCCCAGCACCAATGCCTCGTTCTCTCCGGATGTCCCTTATTCAGACCTTGTGTGTGTTATGCCTTCTCCGACTGGAAGCTTCCTGAGGGCAGGGATGGTATCTCCTCCCTCCCAGTCCTCAGGAAAGGACTCTTTAGGGTAGAGAAAAGGAGCCGGTGAGGAGAGGAGATGCTCCAGAGTTGGGTGGGCTGCATACCTGGTTGCCGCCAAGGCCGTGGCAGGAGTACATGATGAGGGGCTTCCCCCCACGGTTGTTCTCACCCACATCCAGGCATTGGTTGGTGCCGAGGTTCTTGATCTGCAGAAGGGTGAGCAGAGAGGGGAAGCAGGATGGCACAGTCAGGAGGTTCCTCATGTGTGATATGGGGCCCCACTGGAACAAATTCCAGTCAACTGCAACACATTTGCGTGGCTGGATTTCCCCCGTCATTTCTCTCCTCTGTGCGCTAACCCACATGCCTGGAGCTAACAGCAAAGTGAGCTGCAGAGCCCCAGAGGGTGGAAAGGGCAGGACTGAACCCCTCTGTGGGGCAGGCAGGGAACCTCCCAGGACGCCAGGTCCCTGGAAGAAGCCCTCAGCACGTGGGAGTTTCCTTATAAGCAGTGGTTCTCATATGTGAGCCCTGGACCATCAGCATCACCTGGAGACTCATGAGAAATGCAAGTTTTCAGATCTCCCCTGAGTCCTTCTGAATCAGGAACTCTGGGGATGGGCCCTAGCATTTTACCGTGCCTTCCTAGTGATTCTGATGCATGCTAATGTTTCAGGACCACTGCTTGTGGGTTGTTTTGCCCTTTATAAGGTTTTTTGCTATCTCTAGAAGCCCCAACGTGGCCTCTCAGTCCTCCTCTTGGATAAAGGAGGGTGCAGGGTAAAAGTTAATTCTTGTTAGTCATCCATCTGTGGGGTCAGTGGTCTTGAACTTCTCCAAGGGGTGCTGTCGTGATGGGCAGGCAGGTTGGTTCTCAAGACTTACGGCACCATAGAAGGTGGGCGTCAGGTCAGGAACAAACATCTCTGGGTAGACATTGTGCAGGTACCAGGAAAAGTTGTGACAGTGCAGTTGTTCCCTCAGCTGCAGTCGTTCCGAAATGTCACCGAAGGATTTCTGTCAACCAAGCCAGCCTCCTAAGGATCAGTTCCACCAGTTTTTTTTTTTTTTTTTTTTTTTTTTTTTTTTTTTTTTTTAAGAGGGAGTCTCACTCTGTTGCCCAGGCTGGAGTGCAGTGGTGCAATCTCAGCTCACTGCAACCTTCCCCTCCTGGGTTCAAGCGATTCACCTGCCTCAGCCTCCTGAGTAGCTCGGACTACAGTCGTGCACCACCACGCCCGATTAATTTTTTATTTTTAGTAGAGATGGGGTTTCACCATGTTGGCCAGGCTGGTCTCATACCCCTGACCTTAGGTGATCCGCCCGCCTCGGCATCCCAAAGTGCTGGAATTACAGGCGTGAGCCACCACACCCAGCCAGTTCCACCAGTCTTTGACCTTCCTGTCTGGGCTGAAGTACTGCAGATAGCATGGAGCACCTGGGGCTACTGTCTCTCATGTTCATTCCCACTCAGGACCTGTTAAAGCTACTGGCCCACCCTCACATCCAATTGCAAACACCCCGCCTTAGCTTTGGAGTCCCCTGCTTATCGGTCCATCTCCTGTGACTCCCCAGACAATCATGTCCCACTCCCCAATGCCGAGGCTCTCAGAGCCATTCCTCCTGTAAGGGGCTCTTCCCCCAAATCTCCTTCCCCTCCCTTCCCCTGTGAAGGGATGCAGAGACTCTATGCCTAGGGACAACATTCTCTAGCTTTCGAAACCTACGTGCCTTGTGGCCTTCTCCTGGGCTCTAGCTCACAGGGCCCTGAGGGTGAAGGGAGGCGCCAGGTGGTAGAGATGAGGTGGGTCCCAGCCATTAGGCCCATGAACAGGGTCTGGGGGCCATACTTCTCTTCATCTAAACCTCTCCGAGAACCATTTCCTCTCACCTCTTGGGCCATCTTTGCTGCCTGCAGATTTCTCCTATAGAAAATCTTCTTGTAGCTGTCCATCCAGACCTCCGCCAGGCGCACTTGATTGCGAGCAATGACACTAGTGCCCTTGGGGAAGGTGTGGGGGCTCTTGGTCCGGAACACGTGGCCTACGACAGAGCAGGGGATGATCTCCAGCTGGCCCCCACACTGCCACACCTGATGTAAGAGGAGACAGGACGAGGCCTTCAGCGGGCTAGGTGAGACAGTCTCCCCATAAGCAGCTCTATTCTATTGTAGGGCACCAGACCCCAGGTCCAAGGACTTGGGCAAATGCTGCTATCTCTCCCTGGAAAAAAGGATACTGACTAGGCTTCTTCCTAGGCCATGACTACACAACCCCAGGCTTTCTGATGTTGGTTCACTCTGACTTAAGCACAGGGAGACTGCAGCGTCCTGTGTTTACCAGGGCCCACTTTAGGGAAAAGCCTGCTGCTTAATTTTTGTTACCTGTGCCTGTATACCTACTCTGAGCTCTGATTACTTGGCTTTTTGACCTGGAAATGTGAGTTTATCAGCTCGCTCAGGTGATAAAAACCAGAGCATCAGTCTGTTAATAGCAAGGATAGTTGGCTGCTAGGTGGCTAGTGGTAGTCACCTGGGCCCTTAGCACACTGGCTGCCTAGGAGGGTGAACAGAGGTCAGAGGCTCATGGAGGAGCCTAGGATTGGGCCGCTGGGAGTTGGGGTGACTGGCAGGTGACCCTTTTCTATGCTGGTGGGCTGACTGAAGACATCCCTCCCACTGGTTTCTTCTCTTGGGTTTTAGGTGAGAAAGTATGTTGTTACTCATTTTAGTGTGGCAGCAACAGAAATACATCATTGTTATAGTAACAGCAGGCATCAATTATGTGCTTAATACGCATCAGGCACCGTGAGAGGTGACTTCATAAATGAGCTCATCTACTTACTAATTACTTTTCCATGGCATGGAGATTTGTGTGGGTTTCATGGAGAGGTGATCCTTTCTTCCTGACCTAATTCTGATTTGCCTAATTCCTGGAATCTCTCACAGTTCTGGGGTCCACCAGAGTTGGGGCCACCATCTTCTCTGACTGTTATGAAGGGCTTATCGAGCATAGGTAGGGAAACTTCAAAGGTTACCAGGGCATGTGTCCTTTGAACTGGGAAGGGGAGCCTGATTTTTCCAGAAAAAGGATGATGACTGGTTACTGATCTGTTTTTTTTTTCTAGCCCTAATTGTGAACATACTAACCTGTTTCTATCTTCACCCTAACCCTTTACCACAGACATCGCACAAGAGTCCACAGTCACCAGATGTCCAGTCCTCATTACCCCTATTATTCCTTCCCTCTGAGAAGTTTTGCCCAGTAGTTTGTTTTGAGCTGTCCAAGCTGATTGCCCAAGCCCTACTGCCATGGACAGGGGAAGCAGAAAAGAGGCAGAGCCACATTGGGAAATAGCCACCCTTTCTAGTTCAGTTCCAGATGGGATGTCCCTGATGCCACCTCTGCCTGAGAGATGTTTCTCAAGCTGTCCCCTGGGATGTTGTGGTTCCCCCCAAAGCCCTCTTCACTCTCACCCGGAAGGACATTTCCACGTTCTCCCCTCCCCAGATCTCCATCTGATTATCATAGGTACCGATGTGCTCAAAGTAGGACTTGGAGATGGAGAAGAGGCCACCAGCAAACGTCGGGGATCTGGAGAGACAGAGGGAGAAGCGTGTGCATCTTCTGGGAGAGGAGGAGCGGAGCCTGGCAGGGAAAGCTGTTTGTGGACTCCCTTCCTAACCTGCTTCCCCCTCCTTTCCTCTTTCTCAGGACGTGCAGCCCCTCATCCACTAACTCACTCATCATTTAGCTTTTACTATGTCCTCTTCCCCTTCTAGGACCAGGTCAAGGAAATATGTAATTATCCTTTAAAAGGCATTCATTCATTTGTTCAACCTAGGATGCACGTAACACTGGCCACCAGGGCCCGTGCTACATGATGGACACACAGAACGGGGAAAGACAGATCCTATTCCCCCAGAGCTCAATCTAGTCACAGAGGTTAAAGCTACCATTAGTTACTTTTTGGCAGCAAAGTGCCTGGAGCCTAGGAGATACTCAACTTTCAGAAGCTGTGTGAAATTGTTTTTGAAAATAGGCAGGATTCAAACCATGAATGAATGAATGAATGAATGAATATTATCAGCTGGGCTGACTCCATTCTGTTTCAGGGGCCCTGCCCTTCAGGGACTATTAAGCCACAGTTTTAGTAGGTGCCTAGCCCTGGTGATTTACACTGCTTGAGAAACTGTAGATTTGGCGAGAAGTTGCCAGTTGCTTTTAACAGAGAAAGCTGATAAGAGGCGCTCCTGGAAACGGTGGAAAGCCAGGTGAGATCAAGCTCAATTTGGGCTATAGGGAACATTTAGAAGGTTATAAAAAGATTCTGGCTTTCAGGCACAGACAGGGAGGTGTGGACTCAAGATAAGATAAATTGACAAAAACATCTAATTCCTAGAATTTAGATACCAGGTTGCTTCTAAGAGGGACTGGGCTAAGCATTAGGGTATCCAAGCGGACCCGGGGAAGTATAAGCGAGATGGAATGCTGGGGTGGGGGCAGGGGAGACAGGGCAGGAGCACAATCATCAGCTGTTGGCTTCTGTGTGGGCCAGCCTGGCATGGCTAGGCCTTTGCTGCCCTCAGTGGGCGGCTTCATGTGGTACAACCAAGCAGAAAGATATGGAAACCCCTGTAACCCCAGAACCTATCCAGGTGCCTTACACACAGCTGGGGCCCAATCACTGTTCATTGAGCTGATCCATCAAGGTGACTACACAGGAAAGTGACCCTGGTGTTACCCTGTGGTTGCTCTTGTCTCCCCAAAGTTGGCTCCTGCAGCCACTTTCTGGAAGGAATTTCAGTTGGGAAACCCTCTGAAATAGCTGGCTTCCTATCACTTTGGAAGAGGCTCTGGCCTCTCCTAGGGGTCTTAAACCAGTCCAAGTAGCACCCTGAGAGGCTCAGAGAGTGCTGGAACTGCAGAGGAGCACTTGGAAGCCAACCTGCTTCCTCCGCCACAGGCCCTTTGAGAGGTCTTCCAGACCGAGAAGTCACTGATGGATTAGCCATGAGGGCAAACCCTGCATGGGAAGCTTCACTGTAAATTCACAATCACAGGCAACCTCTAGTAAACACCCTGTATGTCCTGGCCTACCCCTAGGATCCCCCAGGTCCTCTGCCTCTCCTCTTAGGCTCTGGTTGGCTTGAGATGGGAGGCCGGGAGGGGACTGTCAGCGATCCTGCTGGGGTGGGGGTGCTAAGTGAAGAGGCTAGGCAAGCCATGCATGCTACCGGGGCATGTGGGCCAAGGAGCACATTCATTCCTCAAACACTGGAGCTTTGTCTTCCAGTTGTACGGCCCTTGGACATTGAAGCCTGCGACGTCAGTGATGGGTGGGGGCCAGGTGCCCTCTTTCTGACTGTGCTGCTGTGTGCCTGGTCACTGGCATGGGGGTGGGGGTGGGGATCTGTTGCTGTGTACACCAAACAAAAGGCAGCTATGAAACAAGCATCAGGTCAGTGGAAAGTTACAATTTCTTTTCTTTCTTTTGCCTTTTCCTTTCCCTCTCTCCTTCGAATGGAGACAGAGCAGCTGGCTGTTCAGGATCCGTGGGATTTCTCCCTGTGGCATTCACCTGAGTTCCTTTCTACCGGTACTCTGAGCAGGTTTCTTTTTTTTCTTTTCTTTTTCTATTTTAAGAGATGGGGTCTTGCTATGCTGCCCGGGCTGTTCTTAAACTCCTGGGCTCAAGCAATCCACCTAATCCACCTCAGCCTCTTATCTAGCTGGGATTACAGGTGTGGGCCACTATGCCTGGCATGGACAGCATTTTTTAGGATTCTGGACATGTGGAGAGGAAGAAGCACTAATCCTTTCCTCCTTTCAAACCTTCCCTCTTATCTCTGGCTACTGTATCTCCAACCTCTGCTTCCCTCCGTCCTGGATGTATATTCAGTTGAGCCTTAAGTATACTGGCCAGTCTAAGATAACAATGACACAAATAATCCCAAACCACAGGCTATACTAAAAGTCACTCCTCAACTTGGTTTGTCTGAGACAACTGTTAAAAGAAACTTACAGTCTCCAATAACACCAACAGGCAGCCTGGAGAGGGGAGGATGGGGTGAGTATAAGAGGGGAAGGTGAGCCCAGTGGGCATTAAACAGTGGGTTGACTTCCAACTGTCTACCCTGCAGCCCAGGGGCTGGCACACAAGAGCCTGTGGGCAAAATCTGGCTGCCTGTTTTTAGAAGCCACTGGGGCAGAAAATTGTTTTTACATTTTTTAATGTTTGTAAAAAAAATAAAAAATAAGACAAAGAATATGCAGCAAACTATATGTGGCTGGCAAAGCCCAAAATATTTATCATCTGGCCCTTCACCAAAGAAGTTCAGGGCAACTGCTACAAACTTCACGCTGCAGAAAATGTGTCTATTTTCTTTTAGTATATTCTCAGTCTTTTCAAAGACAGTCACCTGGGGGCACACACCACTCCCTCTTATTACAGTGACTATTCCACAATGGCCTCCATCACATCTCTTGCCCCATCTGCAAGCATGGGCCACTCCTTTTATGTGTAGGGAGGAATAAACTAAAGACTGTATAGCCCTTAGTTCAGTGCCTGGCACATGGTAAGTGGTGAAAAAGAGCAAACTGTCGTGGTGTGAGGCAGTGCAGTGCCACGGTTAGGGCCAGACAGGCCGGGAAGGGTGTCCTTGCTCCACTGTTGCTAGCTGCATGATCTTAGGTCAGTGTTTATCACTGTAAGCCTTCGTATTCTCACCTGTAAACCAGGCTAATAATCATTGTACTTGCTTCATAGGGAGTGAGGATTAAACACAATATGTCAAGTGCTTGATAGAGCACCTAAGAAATGTTGATGTGAGATGGCACAGGTTCCTGGAACTGGGTAGGACTGGGGCCAGGTTGGGGGCTCACCAGGCTGCGGTCCTTACTTGATGGGGTAGGTCTCATCCTTGCGCCTCTGCTTCTCATGTGGAGGAAGTGTTTCCCAGCCGAAGGTCAGGCTCCAGTCAAAGTTGCCTCGGCTATGGACTCTGCCCCTCTGGACGGGCTTGGCGAACTCAAAAGTATTAAGGTCGATGGTGACGATGTCTGGGCTCACCACCACTGTCTTGTCCTCAGCGATTCGAGCCAAGAGGGGCTCCAGCCAGCCGTGGAAGCACTCACCTGCAGGCCTCAACCAGGAGGCAGCAGTCAGGGTCCTGCCCACAGCGGAGCCCAAGCTGCATCCTGGGGGGAACGCCCAGGAGGATAAGAGACCGTCCACCTACTCTTGAGTTACAGGCAGCAAGCCCCACAGCTGCAGGGAGCACACAGAATTTCCTAAAACCCTTCCACCACCCCTCTACCCCCAAAGGCAGAGACAGCTTTGGCAGGGAGAACGGAGGTCTCAGGGGAGTAACATGGTCAACTCAGATGACCCAAAAGCACAGGGAGGCCCTGGATGGTATCTTCAGGGGTTCCAGCTGATCCATTGGCTCAGCCCTCCGGGCCCACGTGTGGATTTCAGAAGAGGGTGTTCCCCCTCCCAGGGGCATCTGCATGTCAAATTTCAGCCCTAATTGTAGAAGAATAATCTCTTTCATTTGTCTAGCTCCTTGAGATTTTCAGCGAGCTTCTGCATGTATTACTTCATTCGGCCCTCAGAGTAATAGTTCTGTTCAGTAAAGTTAGTATCCTCATTCTTATTTTACAAATGAGGAAACTGAGGCTGTTAGTGGGGCAGGGTCAGAATGCAAACCAAGAATTCTGACTCCAAGTCTAGAGCTTCCCCTAATATATCTCACCACTCCTAGGGAAAATATTTCACCCTCCACAACAGTGGGGAGGTGTTTTGGTTTTGGGCAAGGAGGAGGCCTTCCTGGCTCCATGTTGCCCTAGAAGAAAGCCCCAAACAAGCCAGTTCTCAGTCATAACAGGAGGCCTCTCTGAGGGGCCAAGCTCAGAGCAAGGTGCAGATGGGGAGTACAGGGAGGGATGAGTGTCTGGGGCCCCAGAGCACACTTCTAGTGATTTTGGGGTCACCAGTTGTTTTAGGGATGTTTGTCCTCTTGATGAAACATCCTTGGGATTGGGGTGAGAAAGGGGTAGAGGCAGCCGGAATGGGTCCCAAGCCTCCTTCACTCCCGGAACAGAGAACAGGAAGGGGCCTTGGTGAGGCTGTAGCCCTGGCTCATTCTAGCAGGGAGGGAGCCTCCAGGTTATGCCCAGGCCGGTGCCCTGGTACTCACAGTGGGCATCCAGGAACGTGAGCACCTCTGCCTGTGCCACGCTGGCCCCCAGCAGCCGGGCGGTGATCAGCCCCTTCCGCTCCTCCTGCCGCACCACCCTCACCACCTGCAGCTGCTTCACGTACTGCTCCAGCTTCTCCTTTAGGTGCTCTGGAAGGGACGGTGTCATTGTGGCCAGTCCACCACTTTGTTGTATACCCAATCCCCTGTGGGCACCAAGCTAGGGGCTCTCAGGCCTCTAGCAGGTCTCAATTTTAAACCCCCAACACCTGCTGCACTGAGCCATTCCACAGAAGCCAGAGCTGGGGAAGGAGGTTAACAGGGAAGATGGGGAGAGGAAAGAAAGAAGCCCTGTCTGTGGTCAAACCTGCCTCACCAGGGCTCTGGCTCTGTGGTGCTAGATCCTATGCCTGGCTGGGCACCCTCTCTAATGTCAGGGACAGCACCTCAGAGTTGTGTTTCTGTGGTCACATATCAAGTACAAACTTTGTTGTTGTTGTTGTTGAGATGGAGTCTCACTCTGTCACCCAGGCTGGAGTGCAATGGCGTGATCTTGGCTCACTGCAACCTCCACCTCCTGGGCTCAAGTGATTCTCCTGCCTCAGCCTCCCGAGTAGCTAGGACTACAGGTGCATGCAACCACGCCTGGCTAATTTTTATGTTTTTAGTAGAGACAGCGTTTCACCATATTGGCCAGGCTGGTCTTGTACTCCTGGCCTCAACTGATTCACCCGCCTTGGCCTCCCAAAGTTCTGGGATTACAGGCATGAGCCACCACGCCTGGCCCAAGTACCAAATTCTGACAGAGGCTCTCAGACGCCTCCCTCAGTTTCTCCACCCTCTCAGCCACCATCTTCCAGAGCTGCGATTCCACATCTCCATTGCATGGTTGTTTTCCAGTGTCTAGGATTCCCTGTCTCCCAGGCTCTTCACAGTAACGTCGATGGGTGGGCATACACAAATGGTGACTCCTTGCTTGCTGGATCAGCAGCAGGACATCTGACTCTAATCCCCATTGTAACCTCCTCTGCAGATAGAATTCTTTAAGGTGAAAACATGCCTAGCAGCTTTTTAATTATATTAAGAAAGTACTTGCACCAAGCACCTACCATAGACAAGGCACAGTGGCAAGCCCAGCTGGCTTGACCATTTGTCCCAAGGAACAAACCACCCAGAAGCAAGGCTGACCAGGAAACAGGCGATTCCAGGGCAGGTGATCCGTGATCTAACAGAGGTAGTGCTGGGGTGTGGGTCCCAAAGAAGGGCCAAATCTCCTGGATTTGAGGAGCAGGGAAAGCTTTTTGGAGGGAAGATGTCTCTACTGAGACCTCCAGCTCCTTTCAAAGAAGAGATTAGTTCATGGCCCTGTAATTTAGTCTGAAATCCTCAGAGCATTAACAATAGCTCTATTCTGGCTGGGCACGGTGGCTTACTCCTGTAATCCCAGCACTTTGGGAGGCCAAGGCAGACGGATCACTTGAGCCAAGGAATTAGAGACCAGCCTAGCCAACATGGCGAGACCCTGCTGCTATTAAAAATACAAAAATTAGGCTGGGCATGCTGGCTCACGGCTGTAATCCCAGCACTTTGGGAGGCCGAGGCAGGTGGATCACTTGAGGTCGGGAGTTTGAGACCAGCCTGACCAACATGGAGAAACCCTGTCTCTACTGAAAAAACAAAATTAGCTGGGCATGATGGCGCATGCCTGTAATCCCAGCTATTCAGGAGGCTGAGGCAGGTGACTCGTTTGAACCTGGGAGGCAGAGGTTGCAGTGAGCCGAGATTGCGCCATTGCACTCCAGCCTGGGCAACAAGAGCGAAACTCCATCTCAGAAAAAAAACAAAAACAAACAAACAAAAGTTAGCTGGGTGTGGTGGCGCACACCTGTAAACCCAGCTACATGGGAGGCTGAGGCAGGAGAACTGCTTGAACCCAGGAGGTGGAGGTTGCAGTGAGCTGAGATCATGCCATTGCACTCCAACCTAAGTGACAGAGCAAGACTTGTCTCAAAACAAAAAACAAACCAAGAATAGCTCTATTCTGAAGCAGTCCATCTCGAAACATACCGAATTCCAAACCTTACTATGTTTTACTAACTGCCATTTTGGTTTATCTCTGCCACGATTCTGTTCTGTGCAGAATGGAGTTGGCTGCAGTTTTAGACGTGGGGGACAGATGTGACAATTGTGTGTCCTTTTCCTTTTGGACTGTGGGACCAGCCCAGAGCTTGGGCCTTGCTCTGAAGGCAGCATTCTACAAACGGCAGGTCCTGAAATTAAGCAGCTTAAGGGGCTGCACGCAATTGATCTCCCACAAATGCACGCACACACGCACACGATAACCCAGCACTGAGCTGGAGTGTGTGCCGGCGTGGGTGAGGTAGGTGTCTTCATGGTAACTTCTTTATTTAATCTTCTCTATGAGAGTTAATGACTCTATGAAACAGGGAGTATTGTCCCCAGTGTTTATAGATGGGAAAAGTAAGACTCAAAGTGACTAACCCAGGGTGGCAGAAGCACAAAGGGCAAGCAGATCCCAGCAGGTCTGCATGTGAGGACTGCTCACCTTCTTCCTCCAGGGGAAGTGAGGTCACGGACTTTTTTTTCTTTTTTGAGACGGAGTCTGGCTCTGTCGCCCTGGCTGGAGTGCAGTGACACAATCTCGGCTCACTGCAGGCTCCGCCTCCCAGGTTCATGCCATTCTCCTGCCTCAGCCTCCCGAGTAGGTGGGACTACAGGCGCCCGCCACCACGCCCAGCTAATTTTTTGTATTTTTAGTAGAGACGGGGTTTCACCATGTTAGCCAGGATGGTCTCGATTTCCTGACCTCGTGATCCGCCTGCCTTGGCCTCCCAAAGTGCTGGGATTACAGGCGTGAGCCACCACGCCCAGCTTTTTTTAATTTTTAAATTCTGGGGCAGATTAAGATGAGAAGGCCAAGGACTTAATGCACCCGAGTTTCAAGGCGGTCTCTGCTTCCTCTCGCAGTCGCCCAAGGCCTTTCCATTTCCCTGTATGTGAGATCCCAGGAGGGAAAGGGAGAGAAAGGGGTTTGTTGAGGCTGTTCTTCAGTCACTGCCCTGGAGAGTGGCGCCTAGGAGAAGGAAAGTCTCTATAATTTGGAATTTCAGCTGTTTCCTTCTTTTTTTTTCTTCTTTTTTTGGAGACAGAGTCTTACTCTGTCGCCCAGGCTGGAGTGCAGTGGTGAGATCTCGACTCACCACAACCTCCACCTCCTGGGTTCAAGAAATTATCCTGCTTCAGCCTCCTAAGTAGCTGAGATTATAGGCACCCGCCACCACGGCCCACTAATTTTTTGTATTTTCTGTGGAGACGGGGCTTCACCGTGTTGACCAGGCTGGTCTCGAATTCCTGACCTGAAGTGATCTGCCCGCCTCGGCTTCCCAAAGAGTTGGAATTACAGGCGTGAGCCACCACGTCCTGCCTGCTTTTTCCTTCTTTGATCCTACTGGACAGATGGTGATTCTGACATGGTGCTCATTTATGAATGTATTCTTCAGGCAGTCATCTGAGGAGGGGGCTGTATCTTACTTAACTCCAAGAATGAGGCCTCTTATCTCTGGGGGCCAAGACCTCAGGAATCAAAATCAGCCTCATGCAGCAGCCTCAGCCCAGCAGTCACTACACAAACATCTGCCAATGTGCTGCCAGGTGCCAGATGCTGTTCTGGGCAGGGAGGGGCCTGGTCTGGGTCCTGCCCTTTGAGACTCATAGTGCACCTGCAGCGCCGGGTGCTGGCCCTGACAGGAAGGAGGGAGGAAGCCCAGGCTCCTCAGCATGGCTGCTGTTTCCCCGAGAGCTTGCCCAGCTCTGTGCACAGGAAGTTCACGGTAGTGGAGATAACCCAGGGACAAAACATCATAGGAAGTGGGTTTTGTGGTGAGAGACAGTGAAGCACTGAGCTGTGAACCTCAGGGGGGCCCCGAGCACTACAAAGTCCTTCTCCCACGCCTGCCTTCCAGTCTGGCAAGGCCAGACCCAGGGATTCTCAGCCCGAGAGGCTCCCAGTCTCTGGCCTCAAGCCCTTCTGGGGGGACAACTCCCCTAAGCAATGCCCCTCGTGATACTCCACCTGTCCCACCCCCAGACCTACTGCACAGACCCAGAACTGAGGAGACTGGAGCTGGGCATGGCTGCACCAGTGAGCCCAGCCACACACTCATGTCCCCGCAGTGACATGTTCACCTAAGTTCCAACTTAGGTTCAACACCCCACCACGCTAACCAGCTTCAATCCTCACAACTCAAGTCCACAAGACCCCTGGGACGCCAACACAGGCACCACACTCAGTTCCATGATCTGAAATGTCACGCAGATGGCTCGCAGGGCTTCCTTCCTGACCTTGCCATCTTCACTTGGTTGTGGAACAAAATGGAAAATTCAACATATGCCCAAAACGAGCTCTGAATTTCCCCTGCAAATCTGCCCCCCAGTCTCCCTCATGTCAGTACATGGTGCCAGCATCCCTCCAGCTGCTCTAACCTGGGAGTCATGCTAGAATCCCCCCTGCTGTCCGCTTCCACAATCAGCACATCTGCAGGTACTGCCAGCTCTCTCTCTCTCATCCCCATAGTCACTCCAGCAATCATGTCTGAACTGCTTTTCTGCCTTCTATACCACTCTCCTCAATCTATTCTTGACATGGCAGCTACTATGAGAAGTAAAATTCTCTCTAAAAATCATAAATCAGATCATGTCACTACAGCGGCTTCAAATTGTACTTAAAAACAAATCCATGATGTTTCCTTGTGGAAAGGTATGATGGTTCCTTAAAAAAAACTAAAGCTAGAATTACCATATGATCCAGCAATTCCACTTTTGGGCATATACCCTGAAGAACTGAAAGCAGGGACTTGGATATTTGCACACCAATATTCACAGCATTAGTCATGATAGCCAAAGGAGGAAACAGCCTCAGTGTCCATCAGCAAATGAACAGACAAACAAAATGTGGCGTATACATACAATAGAATATTATTCAGCCTTAAAAAGTAAATTCTGGGCCGGGCTTGGTGGCTCATGGTGGCTCACGCCTGTAATCTCAGCACTTTGGGAGGCCAAGGTGGGTGGATCACCTGAGGTCGGGAATTCGAGACCAGCCTGACCAACATGGAGAAACCCCATCTCTACTAAAAATTCAAAATTAGCTAGCACATGGCTGTAATCCCAACTACTTGGGAGGCTGAGGCAGGAGAATCACTTGAACCCAGGAGGTGGAGGTTGTGGTGAGCCAAGATCGCGCCATTGCACTCCAGCCTGGGCAACAGGAACGAAACTCCGTCTCAAAAAAAAATAAATAAATAAAGTAAATTCTGACAGATGTTACAACATGGATGAATCTTGAAGGCATTATGCTAAGTGAAATAAGCCAGTCACAAAAGGACAAATACTGTATGATTCCACTTATGATAATCAAATTCATAGAGACAGAAAGTAGAATGGTGGTTGCCAGGGGTTTCAGGGAGGTCAGCGTGGAGAATTCATGTTTAATAGGTACAGAGTTTCAGTCTGGGATGACAAAAAATAAGTTCTTGGCTGGGCGTGGTGACTCATGCCTGTAATCCTAGCACTTTGGGAGGCTGGGAGTTCGAGACCAGCCTGCTCAACATGGTGAGACCACATCTCATTAAAAAAGGAAAAAAAAAAAGTTCTGGAGATGGGTAGTGGTGATGGTTGCACAATAATGTGAATGCATTTAAAATCAATAAACTGTGGACTTAAACAGTGAAGATGATACATTTTATGTCATGTGCGTTTTACTACATACACACATGAAAAATCCAAACACTGCCCGTGGCTTACAGAGGTCTCATAATTTGGTCCTGCTAGCCTTTTAAAAAATTATTATTATTATTATTATTATTATTATTATTATTATTATTATTATTTTTTGAGATGGAGTTTTGCTCTTGTTGCCCAGGCTGGAGTGCAATGGTGCGATCTCAGCTCACTGCAACCTCTGCCTCCTGGGTTCAAGCAATTCTCCTGCCTCAGCCTCCTGAGTAGCTGGAATTACAGGTGCCCACCACCATGCCTGGCTAATTTTTGTGTTTTTAGTAGAGACAGGGTTTCACCATGTTGGCCAGGCTGGTCTCAAACTCCTGACCTCAAGTGATTCACCTGCCTCGGCCTCTCAAAGTGCTGGGATTACAGGCGTGAGCCATGGGCCCGGCTCCTTACACCCACTCCACCAGCACTCTTTCTGCTCCCTGGCTTACTTTGTTTCAGCCACACTGTCTTCTTTCTGCCTCATTAACAAGTCAAGCCCCAGGCCTCTGTGTTGGCTGCTCCCTTTGTAGAGAGCACTAAGAGTAGTCTTTCCTGGCTACTCGGGTGAAAAGAGCTCCCTAATTACTCACTCACTGACCCATTGCCCTGCATTCTTTTTTTTTCCCTCTAATTTAGTTAAGCTGGTGGAGTGTGCCAGACAGGGAGGGAACACTGGCTGCTGACCTAGCCACTCAGGAATGAGGTCTGTGCCCTGGTTCTGACTCAGAGGTGGGGAAGAAAAAGCCCCCGAGCTCAGCACGGGGTCTCCTCCCCCATAGTATCAAATGCCCTTAGACTCAGTCTCACAGGGCTGCTGTTGGGTGCCTGGAGTGGAGGACAGAGAGCAGGGACATTGTATTTCGGCAGAGACACGGTCCTGTTTGTGTGTGTGTGTAATGAGAGCTGGTTAATCTGATCAAACAGTCAAACACGTAGGAAATTTTATCCCACTGTGGACGGCAGAGATTTCTGACCATGGATCTGAGGTCTTTTTTCTCCTTTCCTCACTGAACTGAATGTTGCTTAAAGTATCTCTAGCGTCTGAAAGCCCTCTGGGTAGGGTTGTTTATCATAGGGTCCACAAATTCCCTGGAATTAAATGCAAAAATGTGGGTTTTGCATATTATTGTAGGAAGTGGTGCACTATTCTAGGGATTTTAACAGATTCTGAAACGATGCCAGGACCCAGAAAAATAAGAATGACTAGCTTAGGTTTTTCAGGCAGGTGATTGTTTTGTTTTTGTTTTTGAGACAGGGTGTCGCTCTGTCACCCATGCTGAGTACAGTGGCATGATCAGGGCTCACTGCAACATTGACCTCCTGTTCAGGTGAGCCTCCCACCTCAGCCTCTCGAGTAGCTGGGACTACAGGCACATACCACCATGTCCAGCTAATTTTTTATTTTTTTGTAGAGACAGAGTCTTACTATGTTGCCCAGGATGGTCTTGAACTCCTGGGCTCAAGTGACTTTCCCACCTCAGCCTCCCAAAGTGCTGGGATTACAGGTGTGAGCCAGTGCGTCCTGACTATGCAGATGATTTAGAGATGCTGGAATTGGCCTTAGAAGAGAGTCCAGGGCAACAAGTCCAGGACAGCCAGAGATAAGGTGAACGTGTGTTTGGTGGCCTGCTAGGGGCAGGCGCTCTGGAGGAGATACTGGGGCTACTGCCAACTCTGCCCTACTGAACACAGGCTACTCTGCCTGTTAAATGCTGCCTGTGCCAGCCTGGCATTATGTCACTTGTCTAGCTAGTCAGAGGAGTTGCCTACTTGGGCACTTGCAGCTCATGGAGTCACAAAATTTAGGGTGAAAAGTTAACAGTTTAGAACCCCCATGTTGAAGGCTACAGGAGCCCACCTCTTGCATCAGCGTGACCTGGATGTGAGACACGAAGTCAAAGGAGATCACTTTGGAACTTTAAGGCTTAATGAATGCCCTGTTGGATTTTCGACTTGCACGGGGCCTGTAGCCCCTTTGTTTTGGCTAATTTCTCCCATTTCAAATGGGTGTATTTATGCAATGCCTGTACCTCCATTGTATCTAGGAAGTGACTAACTTGCTTTTGATTTTACAGGCTCATAGGGGAAGGCACTTGCCTTGTCTCAGACGGGAGTTTGGACTTGGACTTCTAGATTAATGCTGGAATGAGCTAAGACTTTGGGGGGACTGTTGGAAAGGCATGATTGTGTTTTGAAATGTGAGGACATGAGATTTGGGAGGGGTTAGTGGTGAAATGATATGGTTCGGCTGTGTCCTCACCCAAATCTCATCTTGAATTGTAGGTCCCATAATCCCCACATGTGGTGGAAGAGACCCAGTGGGAGATAATTGAATCATGGGGCAGTTTCCACCATGCTATCCTTGTGATAGTAAGTTCTCATGAGATCTGATGGTTTTATGAGGGGCTTCCCCTTTTGCTCGGCTGTCATTCTTCTCTCTCCTGACACCTCATGAAGAAGGACATGTTTGCTTTCCCTTCTGCCACGATTATAGGTTTCCTGAGGTCTCCCCAGCCCTGCAGAACTGTGAGTTAATTAAACCTCTTTCCTTTATAAATGACCCAGTCTTGGGTATGTCCTTATAGCAGTGTGAGAATGGACTAATACACTCCAGTACAAGGGATTCAGGTGAAAGAGCTTCCGAAGGATGGGTAGCATAGGGTTAGGAGGAGAAAGATAACGAATGAAACCAGTTTGAGAGGAAGGACTGCTAATATGCTTGCTTCCATTCCATACAACCTTTCCATTGCTACAAAGATTCCCTAGAGATCACTGCCAAGCTCCTCCCATCTCTGCCAAACTCTTCACCCTTTCCTTTCCAGAAGCCTAATCTATACATTCCTTGTCCACCAGACCCTGTCATTGCATCCCTGATACTTGCTTGCCTTGATTTATGTATTTTTTTTTTTTTTTTTTTAGAGACTGGGTCTCACTCTGTTGCCTAGGCTGGAGTACAGTGGTACAGTCAAGGCTCACTGCAGTCTCAACCTGCCGGGCTCAAGCAATCCTTCTACCTCAGCCCTCCAAGTAGCTGGAACCACAGGCACATGCCATCGTGCCCAGCTAACTTTTCTATTTTTTTATAGAGACGGGGTCTTGCTACATTGCCCAGGCTGGTCTTGAACTCCTGGCCTCAAGCAATCCTCCTGCCACGGCCTCCCAAAGTTCTGGGATTACAGGCATGAGCTACTGTGCTTGGCCTATTTTACTTTATTTGTATCTTTTTTAGAGACAAGGTCTCACTCTGTCATCCATGCTGGAGTGCAATGGTGCAATCACAGCTCACTGCAGCCTCAACTTCCTGGGCTCAAGTGATCCTCCCACCTCAGCCTCCCCACAGGCAAATACCACCATGCCTGCTAATTTTTTATTTTTGTAGAGATGGGATTGAGTTATGTTGCCCAGGCTGGTCTGGCCTTGCTTTATAAGTGCTGCCAAGTATCTGTCTTCCCTGGGAAGATGTGAGCTTCCTGAAGAAATGAACTCAACAGGGCTCACACTCAAGCCCTTCCTTCCACAGCCCTAGTCCTCTTTTCAGCATCACCCCTAACCTAGAGGAAGGAGGGAGGCTGGGGGAGGACAAGGACAGGAAGCAGCTCTACTGGAGTGGCCCCAGCGCTTACACTGGGAAATGTGGAGTCAGTTCCTGCCCTCACTATTGGGAGTTTGAGCACAGGAGGTCAACCTGGGAGAGCCCCAGACACCACACGCCTCCTGCGAGGAGGGCTAAGCTTGTGGAGACTCTCAGCCTAAAGGTGCCTCAGTCCCACAGCCTTTCCTAGTTCTGGCCCCATCATCTCCTACTCTCAAGTGAGGGTAAGAACTTCCTCTCCAGACTGTGAGTCCTCTGCCTCTCTTCCTGCCGATTATCCTCCTCCAAAGCTGCCATCTTTCTGAAATGAGGTCACAGTCCAGATGAAACACTTTCAACGACTCCTTCTTACTTTCAAAATAAATGCTTTTAGCATGACATGAATGTCAATTCAACATTTTTTTTTTGAGACGGGGTCATGCTCTGTCTCAGCCTCCCGAGTAGCTGGGACTACAGGCACATGCCACCTTGCCAGGCTAATTTTTGTAATTTTTATAGACAAGGTCTTGACATGTTGCCCAGGCTGTCTTGAACTCCTGGGCTCAAGTGATCCACCCGCCTCAGCCTCCCTAAGTGCTGGGATTACAGGGGTGAGCCACTGTCCCTGGCCAATTTAACATCTTTTAAGTCTCATTTCCTAAACAAACCTAAGCTTCAGCCACACCAGATCTCTTTAACAAACACATTCACGTCTTTAGGACTGTGCTTATGCCATTCTCTTGTGGGAATGCCCTTCATCCACTCTTCTCTCTTAGACACTCATCCTTTAAGGCCCAGCTCCAATCTGGCCTCCACTGCAGACCAGCCCTAGCTACGCCAGGCAGAAATGGCACCTCCTGGCTACATATTCCATGGTGCATTGTTCTTGTACCATGAATAAAATGGAATGCATGGTTGTGACACTCTTACTTGATGCCAGCCACTCTGTGGCACCTGAAGCTCATTTATGACCTATCTCAGATCCCTCACCCACCATGTAAGGGACTCAACTGCTCTTTTTTTTTTTTTTTTTTTTTTTGAGATGGTCTCGCTCTGTAGCCCAGGCTGGAGTGCAGTAACACGATCTCGGCTCACTGCGACCTCCACCTCCTGGGTTCAAGCGATTCTCCTGCCTCAGCCTCCCGAGTGGTTGGGACTACAGGCATGTGCTGCCATGCCTGGCTGATTTTTGTATTTTTAGTAGACACGGGGTTTCACCATATTGGCCAGGCTGTCTCGAACTCCTGACCTTATGCAATCTGCCCGCCTCGGCCTCCCAGAGTGCTAGGATTACAGGCGTGAGCCACCACGCCCAGTCCTTTTTTTTGTTTTGTTTTTTGAGATGGAGTCTCACTCTGTCTCTCAGGCAGAAAAGCAGTGGTGCCATCTTGGCTCACTGCAGCCAACGCCTCCTGGGTTCAGGTGATTCTTGTGCCTCAGCCTCCCGAGTAGCTGGGACTACAAGCGCACACTACCACACCCAGCTAATTATTTTTTTATTTTGTGTAGAGATGGGGTTTCACCATATTGGCCAGGCTGGTCTCAAACTCCTGACCTCAAGTGATCTGTCCGCTTCAGCCTCCCAAAGTGCTGAAATTACAGGCTTGAGCCACTGGGCCCGGTCTGCCCCCATTTTTTGAAGAGAAAACAGGTTCAGGGAGGCCAAATGCTTGTCCAAGATCACAGAGCTAGGAAAGATCAGAGCTGGGATTTGAATTCCTGGGTGTTGGACTCTGCAGTCCATGCCCTTTCACACCTGTTACAGGTGCATCACTGCCACAGCACTGTGGCTAGTGTTGTAAGAGGCTTCTGGCCGGGCACGGTGGCTCATGCCTGTAATCCCAGCACTTTGGGAGGCTGAGGCAGGCAGATTACCTGAGTTCGGGAGTTCGAGACCAACCTGACCAACATGGAGAAACCCCATCTCTATTAAAAATACAAAATTAGTTGGGTGTAGTGGCGCATGCCTGTAATCCCAGCTACTCGGGAGGCTGAGGTAGGAGAATCACTTGAACCCGGGAGGTGGAGGTTGTGGTGAGCTGAGATCGCACCATTGTACTCCAGCCTGGGCAACAAGAGCGAAGCTCCATCTCAAAAAAAAAAGAAGAAAAAAAAAGAGGCTTCTGACCTATGGGAGTTTTTAGTATTTTCAGGGCAGGGTCTGTCTCCTTTGTCATGGCATCCCTCTGCCTGGGTCAGAGCCAGGCACACGGTACTGAGTAGATGTTTGTGGAATTGAAGGCTGGAAGTTTGATGAGCAACCCCACTTATCTATCAACAGCTATGGCAAAAGGGCTGGTTGGGGAGTCTTCAAGAGCAGAAGAGTGGCCCAGTGGGTAGGAAACAGAGGCGATGGCCTGTCCCTACCCTCTGCCCTGGCTCTTCCAGCATTTCTGAGTTAGGGTTGGCCTTGGCAGCATTTAGGGAGTCTTGAAGCCAGAGCTGAAAAGCTCTTGGAGCTCTTTGGCTGAGGCATGAAGGAAGCATGGTCTACCTGCCCCTACCTGACTTCTTCCTGCTCCTGGCCTTTAAGATAAGCCGTGATGCCAGGCAACAGGCTCTGAGGTGGTGCCTGCTCCCTTGAAAGGACATGCCCTCCTCCTTCGAGTGCCCAGGGGAGACCCCGGCCCCCTCCTCTGGGCCCCTCCAGCCTCACCCTCCGTGCTGGCATCATCCACCAGTATGATCTCCTTGAGCAAGATGGCAGGGGTGGTGTGTAGGACGCTGTACACTGTTCGCAGCAGTGTGGACCAGGCCTCGTTGTGGAACACAATGATGACGCTGGTGGTGGCCAGTGGGGGGCAGCGCCGGAACTTCTGGTCCACACACCTGGAAGTATGAAAGTACGGACAAAGTTCTCCTGGTCCCTGGGAGTGCCAGGTGTGGGGAGGACCCCGTCCAGAGACTCCCCCAGACCATCCTCCACTCCTCTGAACCACAGCCTACATTCTCTGTAGCAGGTGGGAACAGCTGTTCCCTGTTCCTGTCTCCCCCGGTATCTGCCACCCACCCTGAGCCTCTGCACAGGTTCTAGCCAAACCACTCCAAAATCCATCCCCACAGAGCTGGCTCAGTGCCCCAGCTGTGATGCTGAGGCTCCTCCACCCCCTTCTTTCATCTGCTATCTGCTCTCAGGCTAGGAGTTCCCAGGGCTGGCTCTCTTCCTCCGTAATATGTGAACTGCATAAAATGTAATCCAATCCAGAGGTCCCAGAGGGGTAGGTAATAAAGGCCAAATTTGACATCTGAGAAAAGTGACTATGATTTCCATACTCAATGAGAAGAAAAGTCTCTTCCCTTTGCAGCGTACAGTTCCTCTCTAATCCATTTTCTCATTAACTCCCTGTGATCTGACACTGCTATCACAAACAGTCAATTTCCTGTGACCTTTCTTCCATCTTCATCCACTCCAGCCACTCTGTGGCACTTGGCCACGCTGCTACCTTCTTGACACTCCATCTCAGGGTGGGGGTGGGAATGTGTGAATCTTGGATCTCAAGGAATCATGTGACCTCACACCCTTTCCTTGACCTCCTCTGCTGGTCAGAGGATTTCTTGGGGACCCTCCAGAGAGATTCCCCGGCTTCCTCCACTGGCTGCTGTCACACCCAGTGCTCTTCTCTCTCTCTTTTTTTTTGAGACAGAGTCTTGCTGTGTCACTCAGGCTGGAGTGCAGTGGTGTGATCTTAGCTCCCTGCAACCTTCCACCTCCCAGGTTCAAGCGATTCTTGTCCTTCAGCCTCCTGAGTAGATGGGATTACAGGCACCCACTACCATGCTGGGCTAATTTTTTTGTATTTTTAGTAGAGATAGGCTTTCACCATGTTGGCCAGGCTGGTCTCAAACTCCTGGCCTCAAGTGATCCGTCCACCTCAGCCTCCCATAGTGCTGGGATTATAGGCATGAGCCACTGCACCGGGCCCCCGGGCCCTTCTCTGCTAAGGAATTCCTGATAGCTTCAAGTGGCCCCTTGTTCCAGGGCTATCATACTTGGCTCAAGTCTCAAGAACCTCAGGTTCACAGCCCTAAAGACTCATGAAATCTGGGGATGAGGGCTGCCATTTGAGAAAAGGCCAAATAGGGTATAACACTTGAGCTGGAAAAGACAAAGGCTAAGTGGGGAAGACATACTGTCTTTAACTTGAGGATCATGGGAATGCAGCCATGGGGGCATTAGAGGGAGGGGTCTGCCACTCAGAGATCTAAGTGATATCTCATTGTGCAAGATTGAGGCTATAAACAACGTCAAATAAAGGCTGGAATCAATTCGTGGCCTTGTGGGCCTTCACTGGAGGAAACCAGGTGTGAGGATATTCCTAGCCACCAGGGCTGCTGTTAAGAAATGCCCCCTCCCCAAACAGCTCAGCATTAGAGTCCCACAGTCTCTGGGGCAGGCCTCAGTAGAGGAGAAAGCTACTGAAACCACAGCTTGGTATCAGGTCGCCCCAGTCACCCTGTGCCAGGTCCTGGTGCCAGGCTGAGTTCCTTCTTCCACATCATCTCACTTTCATAATTGCATTTCACTCTCACAGGTCTCCCTGGGCCTCTGGCCTGACCATAATACCCTTGAATCACAACCCCTGGGATCAGCACAGTTGTTCTGGGAAAGAAGTGAGGCACAGAGGAGATCCTTGCCCATATTATAAAATTCCCTTCAACTCTTTCTCTGGCCCTTGATCTATGGCCCTGGCCATACTAGCCATGCCTTTAGCAAGGCCCTGGTCTCCCTACAAGGACTCTGGGTGCTACTTACTCAGGTGGTCGGGTGTCTGGCCCCAGGGACCTCTGCAGGGAGATCCGGTCGCTGGCAAAGGCATTGAAGCAGTGCTTCTTATAGCCTTCTTCCTTTTCCCGGGTCTCCAGGGGGGTCCACTTGCTCTTCTGAAATGCTTTTCCATCTGCCCCAGGGGCATTGGGGTCCTGTGGTGGCCGTTCCCAGAAGGGCTTCAGTTCAGCTGGGGTATAGAACCCAGGGAGGCAGGACTGGTTTATGGAGAACAGAGTCTGCTGGGCTTCTGGAGCCCTGATTTGGAGCTTGGGCATTGAATCTCTAAGGTTGTTCATGGCCTCCAGCATGAGGTCCAGGACGTGATCCTTCCGGCTCACCAGGGACTTTAGCCACGGCTTCTCTGTGGCCTCCTCCCTGCTGCTCACGTCCCTATGCAGGAGGAAGAGGAAGAGCACAAAGGCGCAGCCCACCATGGCCAGGCGCAGGGGCATGTGGCGTCTGCGGAGGAGCCTCATCCTCCAGAACCAAGGGGGACCCCAGCTGCGTCAGCTCTGAGTCCTGAACCCAACCCTGGAAATAGCTTGATACGTTGTGGTGGCCACAAGCTGGGGCCTCAGCCTGAGAAAGGAGGGGACGAGAGAGAGAAGTGAGCCAACACAGGGCAAGGAGGGAGTCAGGTGCTTCAGGTTCGAGGCCAGGCTCTGTTGCTGAGTGGTGGCATCACCTTATTGGCCACAACTTTTCTGTATCTACATTTCCTGCATCCATAAAATGAGGAGACTGGAGGCAGTGTTTCTTTCCTGCCCTAAGATCCTAATATGCATGGATCTGGAGTCACTGGAACACTGAAACACTACATGAGATTTAATCGTTAAACTCATGAGATTTAATCATTGTACCTTTGGGAAACAACTTGGTATTATCAAGAAAAATTTAAAATGAACACAGCCTGAGCCAGCAATTCCACTCCTCATTTTATATCCCAGACAAACTCTGGTACATGCAAACCAAGAGGTATGTACAAGAACATTTAAGCCAGCACTGACTTAAATGGCAACATCTCACTTTCATAATTGCATTTCACTGGTAAAACCTTTAAGTCCACCAGCAGAATGAATAAATAAAGTGCAAAATACCCATACCATGCAGTGCTCTACAGTGATGACCAAGAATGAACCACTTCTCCATGCAACAATGTGGATGTGTTGTTAGGTGAAAAAAGCAAGTGACGAAAGGATATGTACAGTATGATTCCACTTATAGAAAATGTAAAAACATGCTAAATTAAACAATGTCTTGTTCATGAATACAAATATGTGATAAAGCTATAAAGAAAGCTAAAGACCAGCCTGGCCAACATGGTGAAACCCTGTCTCTACTAAAAATACAAAAATTAGCTGGGCATGGTAGCGCATGCCTGTAATCCCAGCTACTGGGGAGGCTGAGGCAGGAGAATCACTTGAACCTGGGAGGCAGAGGTTGCAGTAGGCTGGGATCATGCCACTGCACTCCAGCCTGGGCAACAGAGCAAGACTCCGTCCCCCCATGAAAAAAAGAAAGCTAAAGAAATGATATAACCAGTTTCTGAAGATGAAGAAAATGGTACAGGATTAGAGATGGGTAACGGGGGACTTCAAAGTGTTTTTTTCTGGAAGTGGATGGTGGCTGCTGGTGGACTGTAATTCTTTATACCCTATACGTATTTTATAAATATTTCTTGGCCGAGCATGGTGTAATCCCAGCACTTTGGGAGGCTGAGGTGGGAGGATCGCTTGGGCCCAGGAGTTCAAGACCAGTCTGCTCAACGTATTGAGAGCCCATCTCAATAAAAAATTTTAAAAATTAGCGAGGCATAGTGGTGCCCACCTGTAGTCCTAGCTGTTTGGGAGGCTGAAGCAGGAGGACTGCTGGAGCCCAGCAGGTTAAGGCTGCAGTGAGCTATAATCGCATCACTGCTCTTCAGCATGGGCGAGAGAGAGATTCTGTCTCTAAAAATAAATAAATAAAAGTTATCTGTAATCTACTCATATTTAATAAAAAAGAATTTAACAGAAACCTAAGATTTCATGACAAGACATTCCTGGCAGGGCTGGGCATGGGCATTCACCAGGCTCTACCCCCAGGCATGTGGATCCATGCCCTAGAGGATAAATGCTTGCAGAACTTTCTGTGCAGAGTTCTGGACACATAAGCTCACTGGTTAAGCACTAGACATCAGTGGCAAGGGACCTGGGCACAAATTCCAGTTCTTCCTCTTCTAGTAGTAGCACCTACCTCCTAGGGTTGTTATAAGGATTATGTTCCTTCCCTGCAAAATTCATGGACAAAGCTTAGCAGTCTCTGCACGTGGTAAGTTCCCACAAAGTGTTAGTTTTGATCATTAGCAGCTGTGTGACCCTTGGGTGATTTACTTAATCCCTCTAAGCCTCAATTTCCTCATCTATAAAGTGGGGGCAACTAATACCTAACTCACAGGGTTGTGGGGAGGATTAAATCAGATAATGTAGGTAAAATGTTTGGCAGGGCACCTGTCATACTAAGCCCTCAATAAATGGTATCAACTATTTCTATTATTATAATAAATCCCTGCTTCACTTCCCAGCAGTTATCCTCAAGCACCTGGCCCTTGGCCAAAGCCACGTTCATTACTCCCTGCATGTTTTGCTTAAAAATAACTCTGGTTGTACTATTTAATGCTATTGTTTAAACACACAAGCTCCTGCCTGTGGAGAGGCCTGGTGTCTGAGACCTTGGGGGTATGTGGCCATCGTGATTTCAAGTGGGGAGCTGGATTCACTCTGGACTGGGGTAGAAATGTGGCTTCTTTTATAACATCAGATTCAGCAGCACTGTCAAAAATCAAACAAAAGAAATCTCTTTGAGCATCTATTTTGTATTAACTATTGTCTAGGAGATAGGAGAGATTTGTTTATTCCACCAGTATTTACTGAATAACTGCCTCCACCAGTAGTACTCTGCAAGAGGCGGGGGACACAGAGAAGTGCAAGGCCAGCCCTCAAGGATCCTACAGTCAATTGGAGGCATCAGATTTTAAACAGAGATTACCCTGTGAGAAGCAGAATCAAAGAGGTACCCTTGAGTGCTGAAGGAGATGGCATGCAGGAAACTCAGCAAATGGGGGAGGGCAACATCTGTGAAGAAATCTCACGGGGGCAGAAACTTGGGCCGAGCACTAACCGGCGAGTAGGAGTCAGCGAGGCGAGATGAGCACATTTCAGGCAGAAGGCACAGTACCTGCAATGGTCTAGAGGTGGGAGACAGAAGAGCCAGTCACAGAACTGTAAGCAGTCTGGTATGGCAGGAGTAGCAGAAATTGGGCCTACAGAGGTGGCTGAAACCAAGTCCTGAGGGCCTTGTTCATCATGCTGAGGAGCATTTGCCCTTGACCCAAGGCATGGGGAGTAATAAAGCGTTAAGCTGGGAGCCCAGCATTACAGGAAGAACAATCTGACAGTGGTGGAGGGTATCTTGGAAAGGGACCTGCTTGGCAGCTGGATGACCCATTCGGAGTCTGACCAAGGAGAGTTAATAGCAGTGTGGATGGAAGAGGGAGGGTGTGGTGCTAGGAAGACCCCCTTGGGTGATGGGGTGGGACAGTTTACCTTGTCTGGTACACAGAGGGACACAAAGGCTCAATTCCTTTCCCCAAGGGATTTGAAAATCTTATTGGAGAACGAGAACTGATAGCACTGACCAGGTGAAGGAAGCACCTGACCAGGGGAGATTCAGGAGCAGGAAAAGGACCTTTCACTGAATACTCTTTTGTACTTTGAACCCTGACTATATTACTTATTCAAAAATGAATAAAATTAAAGCAGAATAGTATAGACAGTAAGTGCTAAGCTGAGAGAGGTAGAGTTCCCTGTGGGCTTGAGGAAGCCTTCGGGGAAGAAATGGGGATTCGGCGTAGCAGGAGTTTCTTGTCACAGAGGTTGAGCTATGCTGGGGCTAGCACAAGGGGATTCGCTTGAGCTAGACACCTCATCAGTTCTGGAACTGTCCCGGCTAAGCCCACACAGAGGCCTGCAGAATGGGGGAGTGTTTGCCATGACAGCTTTGAACCGTCCTGCAGGCTGCATCTTCCCCGCTACTTTCTTTTTTTTGAGACGGAGTCTTGCTCTGTCTCCCAGGCTGGAGTGCAGTGGCGCAATCTCGGCTCACTGCAAGCACGGCCCCCTGGGTTCACGCCATTCCCCTGCCTCAGCCTCCCGAGTAGCTGGGACTACAGGTGCCTGCCACCATGCCTGACTGATTTTTTGTATTTTTAGTAGAGATGGGGTTTCACCATATTTAGCCAGGACGGTCTTGATCTCCTGACCTCGTGATCCGCCCGCCTCGGCCTCCCAAAGTGCTGGGATTACAGGCGTGAGCCACCGCCCCCGGCCTCCCCACTACTTTCCATCTACCTTCCCACTCCAGCAAGAAACAGGGAGCACAGTTAGAAACAAAGGCGTGGTAAGATTGTAGTTACTAGCTGTTGCCAGTGCTCAAGACTCACCCCCTCCAGGAAGGCTTCCTGCCTGATTCACTCAGAATCACCTAGGTTACTCCAACTCTTTCATCCTGGCACTGCCTCGTGGTCCCTCACAGCAGGGTCTGTTTTTGCTTCTTTTATTTTCCCTGGAGAAAGAAATCTAGGGTTAAATTGAGCTCATCCTAGGCATCTAATCTCTCAATCCCATCTGGCTGCCTGAAGCTTTCTCTCTCAAACCTGCAGTTCCTCAAGGTACTAACCACATCCTGAACCGAAATGAGACGCCTGGGATTAGCCTTGGTGGTGAGGCACTCGTTCTCTAGTTTGTTTGCTTAGCATGAGGGCAACAGGAAAGAGTCCCTTAGAAGAGACACACAATCTAGGGCAAGCCACAGGACTTTGGGGTTAAGGATTTTTGCTCCCTGTGTAGGAGATGATTCCCAGAAGTGTGGTTAGCAAGGTCCTGGAGGTCGCCCCTCCGCCAGCCTTGGAGAAAGAATAGCTGCTATTCTTTGCTATTCTTTCAAGTACAGAGCTTCACGAGATCTGCCCCTGGAGTCTTGTGTATCTCCCTCACCTTTGGGCTCCCACACCTGGCCTCCTGCTTTCCTGGCAAGTGTGCCCGCAGCCCCCATCCACTCATTTCCCTCTCGCTGTGGCTCAGCATGTTTTCCCAAGTCTTTTTCCTCCAGGTTCCCTTGGGCCTGCAACTCCTCAGACCATCCTTGGCTTTGATCCAGAGATGATGCCAGAAATCCTCTCTGAAAAGCCTGCCTAGATTGAACAAATGGGATTTGCTTCCCTGGCCCCACCAGCCAGAACACAAACTTACCTTCTCTCATTGGTGTAAGGAACTGAGGCTTTACCCAGCCCAGCTTGTATCAAACTGCTGATTACAATCCACCGTGATATTATAAAATAAATTCAGAGTGTTGCAAATCAGCATTCAAAAATTTCTTTAAAAGACCAGTTAGGACCAGGCATAGTGGCTTACACCTGAAATCCCAGCACTTTGGGAGGCCGAGGTGGGCAGATCACATTAGGCCAGGAGTTCAAGACCAACCTGGCCAACACGGTGAAACCCCATCTCTACTAAAAATACAAAAATTAGCCAGGCTTGGTGGCAGGTGCCTGTAATCCCAACTACTCAGGAAACTGAGGCAGGAGAATTGATTGAACCTAGGAGCTGGAGGTTGCAGTGAGCAGAAATAGGACCACCGTACTCCAGCCTGGGTGACAGAGCAAGACTCTGTCTCAAAAAAAAAAAAAAAAAAAAAAAGACCAATTAGCAAAAAGAGACCAGTTAGCTGGGTGTGGTGGCATACGCCTGTAATCTCAGCTACTTGGGAGGTGGTGCCGGAGGACTGTTTGAGCCCAGGAGGTTGAGGCTATAGTTAGTTATGATCATGCTGCTGCACTACAATCTAGGCAATAGAGCGAGACCCTGTCTCAAAAAATAAAAATAAATAAATTTAAAAAACCCAGAATAGAATGAAAAAGAAAATATCAAAGTGCATCACATATCACATGTAACACAGGCAAGTATTCGTTTTTTCTTTCTTTCTTTTCTTTTGGAGACAGGGTCTCATTCTGTTCCTTAAGCTGGAGTGCAGTGGCGCAATCTCAGCTCACTGCAGCCTTGACCTCCTGGGCTCAAAGGATCCTCCTGCCTCAGCCTCTGGAGTAGATGGGACCATAGGTGTGTGTCACCATGACTGGCTAATTTTTATTTTTTGGTAGAGATGGGGTCTCACTATGCTGCCCAGGCTGGTCTTCAACTCCTAGGCTGAAGCAATCCTCCTGCCTTGACCTCCCAAAGTGCTGGGATTACAGGTGTGAGCCATCACGTCCAGCCCGAAAAGTAAACTTTTATTTTAATGTTTGTTTCAGTCTGCTAAAGATACACACTGCCTGATACAAAATTAAAATGATAAATTTGTTATTCAAAATTTGTACAACTAAAGACAAAAGAAGTTTAAATGATTCAATTTTCAAATGATAGTTTTTACGGTTTGTAGAATTTCTGCTTGTAATATGATTAAATTATAAAACTGCCCTAAGATTTTTGGGATGCCCTGTCACATATACACAGGTACCAGGTCTTGCTATAAAGTATATTTCTCACTTTGGTCAAGTCATAGAAGTTTGAAAGCCAGTGACACAGTCTAAACCCCGCAGTTTATATTCTAGCCTCCCTCCAAAAAGCCTTCTCAGATCTCCCAGCAGAATTCATCTCTTCCCTGCTTTGCCCCCTTAGCACCCGATTTTTATTTGTACTCCAGTCTCATCACGGCCCACCATGCGTTTATGGACTCCTGGACCACAGAGGCCATGCTGTTTTCAGCTTTTTATCACCTACAAAGTCTAGCACAAGTTTTACACATAGCAGGTGTTCCATAAACTTTTCTTTTTTTTTCTCTTGGAGACAGGGTCTCACTCTGTCACCCAGGCTGAAGTGTAGTAGCATGAACACAGCTTTCTGCAGCCTCGACCTCCCAGGCTCAAGCAATCCTCCTATCTCAGCCTCCTGAGTAGCTGGGACTACAGAGGTGCGTGCCATCAGGCCTGGCTAGTCCAACAAACTCTTGTTAAATGAGATGAGGCTGGAGGGGTTAAATGTGGAGCACTGGCTTCACTAAATGATGTTCTGAATGCACTTACTGCAAGAAATCCTTGACTTACAGGATATTCTGCCATTACACATTAGCTTGCTGTTTCGACTAGGTCTGTCTGTGAGTCTAACACCCTCATTTTATCAACAGCGAGGCCAGAGTGGTTAGGTGACTTCTCTAGCAACACACAGCTAGTGGCTCTCAGGAGCAGAACCCGATCTCCCAACTCCTAGACTACTACTCTGTTTACCACACTCGTACCCTTGGAGGTTGAGTAGGGAATTTGGGGACCAGGCCTGTCCTCCCTGAGCCTCCCCCACTCCACCCTTTGATCCCCTTCCTGGCATTTGCCCTCCTCCCACTCAAGGATACAAATGCTTTAAAGATGCAGAAACTGGAAGTCCCAGGCAGCCTTAGCTTTTGTGAATGTCAGAGTCAGCCATCCAGAACACACCCTAGCTGGCCAGGTGGCCTCTTTGTAACAATGTTTCTTTCTGTTTATCAGCTGAGCTGGTCACCTCCTTAGACGTGGCAGCAGGAAGCAAGCAGTCCTTACCACAGGGATATTTGCTCAAGTTACTCAGAGGAGGGCTCAATTACAAGTTTCTTTGGAAAGTGATAACTGTCACCACTCTTACCACGGGCACAGGTGTGTGGAGCTAGACATATTGGGGAGGGGGCAGGTTAATTTCACACTACTGCTGGGGGAAATGGGGCTGAGAGGCTGTTTGGCCCAAATGACCGTCCTTTCTTCCTCATAAGCACTTTCTCTCCATCAAACACAGCACTCATCTCAAGTCCTCTGCACTCATACTGTGAACAGAAGAGCAAATTATCTCCTCCAAAGCCCTCCTCCCACCCCTGACCCTTTTGATCACAGAATGTGGGAGGGTTTTTATTTTTCCCCATAATTACACCTTCAAGACACTTCAGCTTTTCCCCAAGACTCAAGCTGCAATACTGTGGCTTATTTTCCCAGGAAGATACACTGAAAATTATTTCTGTAGCTAGTCTATCAAGTTCCCCCAACATATCAAGGTTCATTTTATGTTTGCATAATTTTTTTTTTTTTGAGACGGAGTCTCACTCTGTTGCCCATACTGGAGTGCAGTGGCGGGATCTCGGCTCACTGCAACCTCCGACTCCTGGTTCAAGCGATTCTTATCCCTCAGCCTCCCAAGTAGCTGGGATTACAGGCGCCGGCCACCACGTCCAGCTAATTTTTGTATTTTTTTAGTAGAGACAGTGTTTCGCCATGTTGGCCAGGCTAGTCTTGAACTCCTGACCTCAAGTGGTCTGTCTGCCTCGGCCTCCCAAAGTACTAGGATTACAGGTGTGAGCCAATGCGCCCAGCCTGTTTGCATGATATTTTAAGCTTAAATTACCCAAACATGGATTTTCTATTGAAAAACTCAACCCAACTTTGCTCACCACTGTATACCTAGAGCAGCGCTTGGCATGTGGTAGGCACTTGGTTAATATTTGTTGACTTATTCCAAGAAAAAGTCACCAAAAATCAAAATAATATGCCACCAAACAGGAGGTTCAACAGTTCACAGGTTTTTCACTGGAGACCCTGTAGGCCCTGCCAGGTGGGGCAGGAGTGTGCAACGGTTCATCCCTAGGAGTGCAGAAGTGGAGGGAGGGTTCCAGGTGGAGATGAGGTGGGATTCTCTCATCACCTAGAAGCCTTGGTGACAACCAGACTGGGCTTAAGGGGGGCAGTTGGGGGAAAGGACAGAGAAGGGACAGGGAAGTGATGAGAAGGGTGGAAGACAGGAGGGGTATTCCCGAAGGCCTCTTGGGCCAGTCTTCAAATTGGGAAGGGGGGTTAATGGGAGAGACTAGAACTGAATTTTTCTTCTCTCCTCATCCCCCAGTCTGCTCTTGGCTGCAGAACTTTCACCCGGGGCCACTGGCTACTCAGTGTACCATCCCCTGGGCTCAGGGTCTGTGCCCAGCCTCCTCCGCTAGCCAGCCTTCCTAATTTCCCCATTGCCGCCAGAAGCACTGAAGTCCGTGAAACAAGCCAGCCCCTGTCCCACTCTCAGACAGGTCCTTTTTAATCCTGTCTCAATTTCAGGTTCACCCCACACCTGCTCCCAAGTCCTGCTGATTCATTCCCTGCCTCCTGGTTCCTCACCGTCCTTTCTGCTTTCAAAACCTTCATTTGAAATTGCGCCTTTATCAACCAGCATCTGGAGGATCAGCAGGAGCTGCCTGCCAGCCTCCTTTGCCTCGGGCCCCTCTCTCTCTTTCACAATCAGGACAGCCATATTCATATTCCTTGAGCACTGTTTGACTGTGGCAGAAACACGGAGGGGCTGGCCGGGTTGCTTCCTGTTTGCTGCTCACCCTCAGGCCCAACCAGATGCTTGGCACTCACTGGCTATCTTTTCTTCCTCAAAGCCTTTCCCTTATATTCTTGCCAAGCAAGCCATATTTCTTTTCTTTCAAATTCTTACCAGAGACTCCCCTCTCTCAAGAAGGCTTCCTAGACTAAGGTGCATCTTGCTGCCTCCGTTTCTAGGTGTTATTTGTTCCCAAGTTTCTCTAATACCCGTGCTTTCCTCATGTGGGACTTCCCCACTAAATATCATGGAGAAGGGAGAACCAGCAGGCCCAGACGCTAGACCACCTAGATCCTGTTTCCTTCTCCTTCCCAATCCTTGAGTCTTGGTCCCCAAACTTCTGTCTCCAGAATGTTCTTCCTGGCCAATCCTGGCCTTCCAATCCCTGTTGCACCCCTCTGCCTTGAGATGTATGGCAATGCTATTTTGCTAGTCTGTTCTTCATTCTCTATCACGTGCAGAGCTGAGGACTGGGTTGCTTTCTTCCTTCAAATCTCTAACCTAGGCCTTAGGACCAGGTTGTTCAGGGTACAAGAGAATAAGCTGACCCCACAGGGCTGTCAGGTGCCACAAAAGACTTCCAACAGTCCTTCTCCTCCCTGGAGTGAGCTCACCCTTGTTCACCACATAGGCCTTTTACACAGCACAATTACAGCATTGAGCTCGACACAGAGACAGGCACTGCCCTGCACTTACCCTCCTGCTTATTCAAATCCTCACTCTCATCCCTATCAAATGAGAATGAACATTTGGGCTTTCCCAGAAGGGGGCAGAGGGCTGTGTAAAGAACTGAGTTTATCCAAGCTACGGCAGGGACACACCCAGCCTGGTCTTCAGCATCACTTCCAGGGCTGGAGATGTCAGAACACATCCGTGGGAGCCAGAAAATGTTAAGAAGAATACCATCACCATTTTAAATATTACTGCTTACCAAATCAAATCTTCTCTGTTTTACACAGAAGGAAACTGAAGCACAGGGAGGTCAAGTAACTTGACCAAGGTCACACAGCTAGAAATGTGGCAGAGGCAGAATTTGCATTCAGGCCTATGTATCTCCAAAGCCCACTCTCTTAACTGTGACATCACATTGTCTTGCATTTGACTGGTGCTTGGAGCTTTGCCAAAACACTTCATCTACACCTTCTCATTTGCTCCCCACCCAGGGAGTGTTTATGTGTTTTGGCTAAGATTATATATCGAAGTTAGTGACAGGGCTGAGTCAGCTGCCTGCCTCCATGATACTCACTGCCTCCCCGCACTGAGAGGCCCTCAGCCCTAGGGTTAGCGGCCCCTCCTGGTCCTGAGGTCTGTTCGAGGCAATGGTTGCATGGACTAAGTTCATGCTCATATTTCCTGTCCCCACTTCTTCCAGCTGAACTTGGGAAAATATGTTTCTGACCTCACAGGGCACCTGACACACATCAGGGTCTCCCCTTCTCTGCCCTGAGCTCTTCCATGCTGCTACGGGTAGGAGTCAGCTGTTCCGCCCACTGTAGGACTGTGGGCAGCATTACTGAGGTGAGGTCATCTTGAGCAGCCTAGTCTCCTGCACACTTCCCTCTTTCTTTTGAGGGTCCTGTCCTGCTCTCTGCCCTGGTGCCCCTGGAAGCAGCTTTCTCTGATTACCTCTGGGTTCCTAACGTGCATGGCACCATTAAGGAACTGGAGCTAGGGAAATGCCTGCAATGCTACTGGCTCCTGCTAGGCAATTGGAATCAAAACATCTTTCTTTCCTTTCTTTCTTTTTTTCTTTTATTTTCTTTTCCTTTCTTTTCTTTTCTTTTCTTTCTTTTTTTTTCTTTTGACAGAGTTTTGCTCTTATTGCCCAGGCTGGAATGCAATGGTGCGATCTCGGCTCGCTGCAACCTCTGCCTCCCAGGTTCAAGCAATTCTCTTGCCTCAGCCTCTCAAGTAGCTGGAATTACAGGCGCCTGCCACCATGCCCGGCTAATTTTTTTGTATTTTTTGTGGAGATGGGGTTTTTCCATGTTGGCCAGGCTGGTCTCGAACTCCTGACCTCAGATGATCCACCAGCCTCAGCCTCCCAAAGTGCTGGGATTACAGGCATGAGCCACCACATGTGGCCGGAACCAAAGCATATTTCAAACCCCTCACCTGACCTGGTTTTCATCATCACATGAATTTCCCTGTCTCATCCTTCTTAACCTTTCCTTTGATGGGAAGGGAGACAGCTCATCCGTCTGGAGCGGAGAATAGGGCCTGTGTGGTGCACATACATCTCTGGTAGAAGGCGCAAAAGTCCTCGAGGCTCTTTGGTGTGTCCAGAACTATGAACCTCACCCAGTGCCTGTAAATTCTGTGTGTGTGGGCCTGGGGGCAAGCTCAGAGCAGAGTTAACACCCTTTCTGAGAGTGCTACAATGGGTTGTCCGCTGCTAGAAGGGGTCTGTTGTAAGCTTTGCTGGCAAACTGACCACCCTCCACCCCCATACACAGAAGAGCCCCATCCTACCCTCTGCAGAGGTCTGGGTCTGCGATGATTGGCCCTGGGTGCAAGTAAAAGCTGTTTCTCCTTTTTATCAGCCTGGGAATCTGAACAACTGAGGAAATGGGGAAGTCGGTGACAGTCACAGTCATGAACACCCAACAGATTCCATTTCCCCACAGCAGGAGGCAGATCCCTCCCCACCCCAAAAGCCCCCCGGCTCGGGAGGGAATTCAAGCAGGGCTCAGACCGACCTCCACCGGCGAGGCTTCTCCTCCCTGTCCCCTTCTGCTCAGGCGCAACGTGGCAGGGCAGGAGGAAACCTCTCTGGAAGAGTTGCCGTACCAGAGCACATGGGGTGGCCCGATCTGGGGAGACGGGGCACAGAAGGAATGCAGGGCATGGGTGGGTGAGGGGAAGAGGGTGTGGAGCCCTGGCTCTGGCTTGTCCCCCTCTCACCCCTCCAAGTTCCAGAGGTCTGGGCTCCTCATTCATCTCGTAAGCGCCAAGGTGGAGGGGGGTCCTACCGAGGGAGGAGCTACAAGCCACCGCGACCAGCAGAGAGCGAAGGCAGGAGGGACCAGCCTGGCCCAGCCCCTTCATTTTACTGTCGGGGGTGGTGAGGAGGAAGAGGAAGAGGCGAAGGCTGGCGGAGGAGGAGGTGAGAGCGAGGACTCGGCAGAAGCGAGCTCCGCGGGAGGGAAGTCCGAGCAGTGCGGGAGCTGAGGGGGGCCCTGCCGGGGAGAGGGTCGCGGGCTCCTTTTGCCGCTTACCTGTCGCGCCGAGGCAGAGCCGCAGCCGCGCCGCGGGGCCGCTCCCGGGTTTCCCCACCGGACGGCCAGGAGGGTGGGGCCGGGGCGGGACCTACACTAACGCGCCCGCCCCGCCCCTCCCGGGCCAGGTGCAGCGGGTCCCGCCGTGTCCCCAGCCTGCTGCGGGCCCGGGAACTCCGGGCGGACCGGCAAAGGGGCGCCCCGGCTTCTCTGCGTCTCAGCCCGCCCCGGGGGTGCGGTCTTTGCGGCCAGGCTTTCAGCGCGGAAAAAGATTGGAGGGTCCTAGTCACCCCGAAGACGACAGGCATTAGCAGAGCCACGGGCGGCGGGTGCATGGAACCGGAATGTGCTGCGCGCCCGCCTGGAGCGCTCGGAGCCCAGAGGCCTGCCCCGGAGGGGAAATCGCGGCGGGGCAGCCATGGGCCCCGGGGTCCTGCCCCAGGTTTGCTTCTCGTTTGTGCTCCATCCAACAAGAGCTCGTATTCCGTGCGCCGTGAACGGTGTCAAGGGCTCCAGGTGCCAGGTATCAGCTGAATCCCAGCCCCAGCAAACTTTAAACCTACTGTGATTATTCCGAATGTACCGGGGAGGCAGCTGCTCACACAGCAGAGGGTGTTTCTCAAAGTGGGATCCCCCACCAGCAGCGCCAGTCAGAATCACCTGAGAACTTCTTAGAAATTTGGGCCGGGCGCGGAGGCTCATGCCTGTAATCCCAGCACTTTGGGAGGCCGAGGCGGGCGGATCACAAGGTTAGGAATTCGAGACCAGCCTCCAACATGGTGAAACCCCGTCTCTACTAAAAATAGAAGAAATTAGCTGGGCGTAGTGGCGGGCGTCTGTAATCCCAGCTACTCGGGAGGCTGAGGCGGGAGAATTGCTTGAACTCGGGAGGGGGAGGTTGCAGTGAGCCGAGATCACGCCACTGCACTCCAGCCTGGCGACAGAGCGAGATTCCGTATCAAAAAAAAAAAAAAAAAAGAAAGAAAAGAAATGGGCCCTACATATTCCGAAACTCGGGTTGGGCCCGGCGATTTGTGTTTTAAAAGCCCTCCGAGTGATTCTTGTGCATGCTCGACCTTGAGAACCCTGAACAATTAGTGGCAGGGCTGGAATGAGAATCCTGGTAAACCCGCCTCCTAAGCGGGTGTTCCGAATTACCCCGCCAGGGCCCGCGCAGCTCACTGGTCCTCCCCGGCGCTGCCTCGTGTGCTGCAATCTTTTGGGGCCTTAGCAACAGAGAAGGAGCGCGCATGACTCCAAATAGCCAATAATTTGAAAACTTTCTATGGTAGAAACTTCTACCACTAGTTCAGTTTCTCTTTTGTTTTGATATTTAAATAAATTTGTCTTTCTTTCTCTTTTCTTCCTCAGGGTCTCTTTCTGCTCCCCAGCCTCCCTCCTTTTTTCTTTTCTTTTTCTTTCTTTCTGTCTCTCCTTTCTTTCTCTTTCCTTCTTTCTCTTTCTTTCCTTCTCTTTCTTTTCTTTTCTTTTCTTTTCTTGCTCTACTGCCCAGGCTGGAGTGCAGTGGAGCTATCACGGCTCACTGCAGCCTTGACCTCCCAGACTCAAGCTGTTCTCCTGCTTCAGCCTCCACAGATGCATGCCACCATGCCCAGCTAATTTTTTTATTTTTTGTAGAGAGGGAGTTTTGCCATATTGCCCAGGCTGGTTTCAAACTCCTGGGCTCAAGCCATCCTGTTGCCTCGGCCTCACAAAGTGCTGGGATTAGAGGCATGAGCCACCGAGTCTAGCCATGAATTTGTATTTCTAAGACCCTAAGACCTGGAAGCGGGAGCATGAGTGAATAGAAGATCCTAGCAAGAAGACAGTTCTGACATGCACTGGGAAAGGCAGGGAAGCCATCCAGGTGTTAACAGGTGAATGAAGAAAGTAATCTTTGTTTCTAACCTGAGACTCCAAGGTAGGGTTGATCTATTCAGAAGGGGAGATGTTCTTTGATGGAGTCAGGAGAGAAGGCCAGCAGAGTGTGGAGAAGAAGAGTTGCCCAGCTTCACATGATCAGAGTGATGGGAAGGATGGACATTCTCCCAGGAGTAGAAAGGGGGGCATCCGCTCACTCTTGGCATGGTGCCCAACTCCCCTAACTCTAAGCAGCCTTCCACCAACTCCCTTCCTTTCACATTCCAGGCTATGGGCTTTAAGCTCCTAGAGAGACTTTCTATAGAGCTTCCTTGAGCATCCTTTAGCCCCTCTGTAGACTCTCTGGACTCTGATTCCACCTCACTGCCCCAGCTGCTTCTATTCTTGTCATGTGCCTTACTTGACAGCTGTCTTTCTCAGAATGAGGGCACTTCCTGTGGAAGACTGTGGGATGCTGCCCCTCACGTCTCTCTTGGGGCTGAACACTGCCTGTACAGGTCGGACCTACCGTCTTTGCTCTGTCCTTCCTCCACCTCTGCCCTGTGACCCTCAGGGGTTGTGTGATCCTGACCTGAGTCTTGCACCTTAGTCAGGACCCAACCTAACCTGAGGTGAATGGCCCCTATTCCTTCCCAGGACAGGGTCATGGCCATTACCCCCAGCTTGGTGCTCCTGAGAGGGCCGGGCCCAGCTTCCCAAGAAGTAGCAGCAGTCTGTGTTGTGGGTTTCGCATTCCGGAAGCAAATTACTCATCTGATTTTACTTCAGCTGACGCTGATTTTAAATATGACTTGGAATCCTCAGAATAATTAGCTGCCTAATTTGGAGGTTCATGAGTCCGCAGGATGTGTGACCCACCCCTAATGTGTCATGCACTGAGCTGTTCTCTCCTAACAGGAAGGACGGTGCAGGCTTCCTCTCCACCACGCCAGGAAGGTTTGCAGATGAGCCACCACAGAATAGTGACTGCAACTTCTGCCTCCGCTGGTACAGGCAACTTTTGAAAAATGTTTTTTTAGGCTGGGAGTGGTGGCTCATGCCTGTAATCCCAGCACTTTGGGAGGCTGAGGTGGGAGATGGCTTGAAGCCAGGAGTTTGAGTTCAACCTGACACAGCAAGACCCTGTCTTTACAAAAAATAAAAATACAACAGACACTTTGTTGTATTTGTATCAAGTGGGGGCCCACTTGAGGGTGGAGGGTGGGAAGAGGGAGAGGATCAAAAAACTACCTGTCAGGTATTATGCTTATTACCTGGATGACAAAATCATCTGTACACCAAACCGTTGCAACATGCAATTTACCCATGTAACAAACCTGGACATGTACCCCTGAACCTAAAAGTTTAAAAAACATATATGATAGTGAAAAAATGAAAATAAAATTAGCTGGGAGTGTTGGCATGTGCCTGTGGTCCCAGTTACTTCGGAGGCTGAGGTGGGAGGATTGCTTGAGCCTAGGAGTTAGAGGCTGCGGTGAGCTATGACTGCAATGCTACATTCCAGTCTGGGCAACACAGCAAGACCATGTCTCTGAAAAGTAAAAATTAAAAAAAACGGGTTTCTGTAAATGAAAAAGTTATACATAAATGAAATGGAAAATAAAAATGAGAAAGTTATATATGCACATGGTAAGAAGTCAGGCACTATGAAAATGTATACAGTGAAAGCTCCATTTCCCACCTCTCTAGACATCGTCTCTATCTCCAGAAACCTTGGGTCCAAGGTCCCATGCATATTCATGACTGAAAGTTCCCATAAGCGCTTCTGCAGGACATGTCTAGATTCTGTTAGCTGCAAAGACCCAGGATGACCCCTTCTCAGAAAGTCCTGTGAATTTCTTTTTTTTTTTTTTCTCACAATCTTATTTCTTGGCAGTTTTAGATTCGGGTTTTGGGTGTTCTGAGTTTCACTTTTCACATGAGCGTGCGTCAAGGGGGTTCTCTACCGTAAGGCAGGAAACCTGGAGGGGAGCAGAACAGTGGAAGCGTGACAAGGGCAGCTCTGTGAGGCCGTTGACACCAGCCCTGGCCTTTATCTAGTCTCTTCCTTCCACACGGTCCCTGGTGAGGGGATACCCACCTCTGGTGGGGCAGAGTGAGGGAGACCTGCCCTTCAGGGGGAGGTGCTGGCTCCACTTAGCTAGGGGAGTGTGCAAGGGATGCCAAGAACTTGCCAAGGAGGTTAGAAGGGAGGCCAGCTGGTCAACCTCCCTCTGTCCTATCACTACCTCTCATCTCACCCCCTCTCCTCTACTCTGAGGGAAACAACGGAGTCTCCCACTCCCTCCCTACCTCTTTGTTTCTTATCTGTGAAGTGCAGTTAATGATACCCAGGGTTGTTAATGAAGCTCAAGTGAGATAACACGTGAAAGTGTGAGAGTTTGTTCTTCTAAATTACATCTGCTGCACTACTTCTTTCCTCCTTATTCACACTTATTCCTCATCTCATTCCCATGCCCAGGAGAGAAACAGTCAAAGCGAGAAATGTTTTAGGGAACCCAAGCAGAGCTGCTCCTAGTTCTGCCATAATCACTCATGTGCTACAATTCACCCATTTCTGTGTGCCTCAATTTCCTCATCTGTAAAATGGATATGTTATTTTTATGATTGGGTTGTTAGATTAAATAAGCAAAGTGCTTAACCCAGCATCTGGTACACAATAAGAAGTCAGTTGAAATTCGGATGTTAGTCACGATCATATTAGCTGTTTTCCTTCTTTCCTTCCTCCATTCCTCCCTTCAATAAAATGCTGTTAAAGTGCTCCATGTGTTAGCCTCTATGCTAGGTCAGGTGTGGAGATACAAGGATAATAAGTCACGTCTCTCTCATCCAGACACCCATAGTTTGTCAGGGGAGCCTGATATGAAAACGACTATGAAGGAGCAGGGCTAGGACTAGGGTAAGGCGAGCGAGGGCACTTCTCTTGAGTGCAAAATGTAAGGGAGCATCCAAAAACTCAGTAACCAAGATAAATAATACTTTAATGCAATATTTAAAAAATATCAAAATTAATCCAAAAACTCAGTAACCAAGATAAATAATACTTTAATGCAATATTTAAAAAATATCAAAATTAATGCAAAAAATCAGTGATGGACAAAGTATCAAAAATTTAAAATAAAGAATCAGCTGGGCGTGGTGGCTCATGTCTGTAATCCCAGCACTTTGGGAGGCTGAGGCAAGAGGATCACTTGAGCGCAGGAGTTTAAGACCAGTTTGGGCAACATAGTGAGACCCCATCTTTATTTAAAAAAAAAAAAAAGGATAGTTTCCTCCTAAGCCATATTGAAGCCTAAGGAAAAAAGAAAAATATGTATCCTCATACATATTTTTCTGTATTTTTTGAATGGTTATTTTTTCCTAGCACATTAAAGTAGTTGAAAAAACATTGAGAACTTGAAACATAGGTGTATTAAAACTCACAGCATTACTTTAAATATTTTATTTATTCCAAAATGGAATTTATTATGATTTTACTTCAGCCTTAGTTAATTTTTTTTTTTTTTCAGATGGAGTCTCACTCTGTCGCCCAGGCTGGAGTGCAGTGGCGCAATCTCGGCTCACTGCAACCTCCACCTCCCAGGTTCAAGTGATTCTCGTGCCTCAGCGTCCCGAGTAGCTGGGATTACAGGTGTGTGCCACCACACCCAGCTAATTTTTGTATTTTTAGTAGAGACGGAGTTTCACCATATTGGCCAGGCTGGTCTTGAACTCCTGACCTCGTGATCTGCCCACCTCGGCCTCCCAAAGTGCTGGGATTACAGGCGTGAGCCACCACGCCTGGCCTCAGCCTTAGTTAATTATAATTTATTTAAGATCGTCACTTGGTCAAGGGAAATTGTCAAACGTGGCAGTCTTACAATTCAAAATGAAATAAGCAAAACAGTTAGTTTTGAAAATATGACTGATGAGTTTGCTTGCCTTAAAGCCAGGAGCTTGTATTTTTCCTTTTGCCTCAAGCTCCAATTTGGCTTAGCATGGCATTGGATTGGGACATGGACAAAGAACATAAAGAGAATAGAGAGGAGAATAAGAGAGAGGGAGAAGGGTTGAAAGAGTCAGGTGGGATGGGGAATATATTATTTTTCCTAATGATCCAAATATCACATTATCAATGTGCAAAATTTCAGATGCACAGAAAATCACAAAAAAAGAAGACAAGTTATCCATAATTATGTTACCTAGAGATAGCCAGTGTTGCTATTTTGGTATGATATAGTCTGCTCTTTTTCTATGCATATATGATTTATATGTACATATGTATTTCATCAATTCTAAGATGCATTTTTAAAAATCTTTAACATTTCTGAAATTGGTATTATCTTAAATTGATGGTGTTATAACTTAGCAGTGTTGGATAATGCCTGTAATCCTAGCACTTTGGGAGGCTAAGACGGGAGGATTGCTTGTGTCCAGGAGTTTGAGACCAGCCTGGGCAACATAGTGAGACCCCTGTCTCTATAAAAAGTACAAAAATTAGCCAGGCATGGTTGTGTGTGCCTACAGTCCCAGCTACTCGGGAGGAGGCTGAGGTGAGAGGATCTGTTGAGCCCAGGAGGTCTCAAACTCCTGAGCTCAAGTGATCCACCCACCTCAGCCTCCCAAAGTGCTAGGATTGAAGCCATGAACTACTGCGTCCAGCTCGAGTATCCTTATTTTTACAAGTGAGAAGTTTATAAGCACAGCAGGTCCCTGTAACTGCAGTCTGAGCACTTAGCCACTACTTTTTGCAAGTGTGTGTCTCCATTTATTCAAGTCTCTAGTTTATGATCCTCAGAAAAGTTTTCTAGTGTTCTCTCTTCCTAATCTTTACAGCTCTTGTTAAAATGATTCCTTGGCATTTTATATTACCTATTTTAGGAGGCTCTTGATCAGTCTTTCTTTTGTATAACCGAAGCCTCCTATTATCATACAATTAATAAATGTTCCTCTCTTGGGATTGTCAAACTGTAACTATGGACTTTCTACTTAAATCACACAAGATCATCTCCTTAAAAGCAATCAAGTGCCCAAGATCTGTCTGTACCTTTCACAATAATTTCACAATTGCAATGAATAAAACATCCAAATGCTTGTAAGATTTTGCTGTGAGAGCTTTTTCTGCTCAAAATTATGATTTCTTATTTAATATCTCTCTTCAAAAGAAGAAACATATGCACATTTAACTTTCTGAAACAGTTAATTGGATTTCAATCTGACAATTGTTTTGCCCAAAGAGAGGTAATAAAAGGGGCTATAAACTAACTCCACAGAGCAAACAATCCTCCAGCTAAAAGCAAAACCTGTTATCTTCCCCTAAAAACAGAGAAGTTTCTGTTTTCTTTCCTTTTTTTTTGAGACGGAGTCTCGTTCTGTTGCGCAGGCTGGAGTGCAGTGGCGTGATCTCGGTTCACTGCAATCTCTGCCTCCCGGGTTCAAGTGATTCTCCTGTCTCAGCCTCTGGAGTAGCTAGGATTACAGGCGTGCGCAACCACGCCCAACTAATTTTTGTATTTTTGTAGAGATGGGGTTTCACCATGTTGGTCAGGCTGGTCTTGAACTCCTGACCTCAGGTAATACACCTTCCTTGGCCTCCCAAAGTGTTGGGATTACAGGCGTGAGCCACCACACCTGGCCGAAGTTTCTGTTTTCTTAGACATTTGAAAAATCACAAACTTCATTAGGATTGAAGTCTATCTGATATTAATATTGCTTTGGATTTTAAGTAAAGGAGAGGTGATAGAATAACTCATTGGTAGATGAGTCCAGATGTCTAATGTCCTCTTAATATCCTAAAATGTTTGCCTCATTGCTTATTAATTCCCATGGAATCTTATTTACTTATTTTCAATAGGTGGTATGTGCATATGGCAAAAAAAACTAAAGCTCAAAAGTATAGTGAAGAGGGAGTCTCCGTCCTTCTCCCATCCCCAGTCACCTAGTTTTCCTTCCCAAAGGCAGCCACTGTTACTGATTTCTTTTGATTCTTTCTAGAAACAGTTCAGAGGAGTCACCCTGATTTTGGCAAGTACCTTAAATAGCAGCTTCTTCATTTTTTTTTTCATTACATTGCCTACAATGGTTAAAGTTATTTTAAAAGTAGTCCACTTACTGAGCTCTCTTTGTGGCTCTGACAGATTTCCAGAGGATTCTCTTGATTTTCTAGGTAGACAGACATATCGGCAGCATTCAATTTTGGCAAAGTGAAAACAGTTTTGGAGTGAGACCTTGGTTGAATCTTGATTCTTCCAGCTGTCTGATCTTAAATCCAGCCTTTAAAACATGTTGGGCCGGGGTGGTGGCTCACGCTTGTAATCCCAGCACTTTGGGAGGCTGAGGCAGGCAGATCATGAGGTCAGGAGATCGAGATTATCTTGGCCAACATGGTGAAACCCTGTCTCTACTAAAATACAAAAAATTAGCTGGGCATGGTGGTGTGTTCCTATAATCCCAGTTACTTGGGAGGCTGAGTCAGGGGAATCACTTGAACCTGGGAGGTAGAGGTTGCAGTGAGCTGAGATTGCGCCATTGCACTCCAGTCTGGTGACAGAGCAACACTCCGTCTCAGAAAAACAAAAAACAAAAAACAACCATGTTGGCACTGTCCAAAGGTAGCACGGAGGTACAAAGTGGTCCCTCCGCCTGGGTGTGGTGGGTGGAGTGGGCAGAAGCCACACAGACCCAAGCACTGCCCCTTGGCCCTCTCCTGGGTTTGTTCCACCTGGACCTGCAGATAAATCCAGAGGCCTTTGATCTCAAGGATTTCTAACCACCCAGAGATCAGGAGGAAAGACTGCAAAGGAAGCCCTAAAGTAGAATAACCTTTTCTTTCTCCATGAATGGAATGTGAGTTATGTTTGCTGAAGGCAGATTAAAATAGATTTTATTGTTTGAAATCAGGAATTTACAGACACTCTTTGAAGAGCTACTATCAGCGAAGACCTTTAAATCCCCCACTGTGGTAGTGGGCAAAATAGTCACGTACAATTGTAATGTGTATAGATGTGTATAGGTTTCCTCAGAGTTGGGACCCACTGCCAGGCAGGGAGTTGGTGGTATTTGATGCTGTTGTTTGGGGAGGAGTGGTACTAAGAAAAAAAACCATGGTTAGTGAGGAAAAAACAAAAAACACAAAACACACCGTCAGTTGCCCGTAGAGTTATATCAGTTTGATGGGCTACCCCAGAACACCTCAGGGGCCTGTGAATCCTTTAACCACTCAGTGGAAAAGGTGACTAGGGGTATAGATTGTCTAGTTTGTTTACATGACATAACTTTTTTCCAACAATACTTGAGAGGAGTGTGAATGAACTCCTTTATTTATATATATATATATTTTTTTATTTTTTAGACAGGGTCTCACTCTGTTGCCCAGGCTGGAGTGCAGTGGCACCGTCACGGTGAAACGGGAAAGGTTCCCTTGTCCCCCTCACAGGGAGTGCAACAAGGGGAGTGGCTTGCTTCTTTAGGGCCCGGCTGCTGAAATCTCTATGGAACATACAGATGGGCAGGTTGTGGGGCTCTGATCCCACGGCAGTGTCTACCTTTGGACAGTGCCAACATGTTTTTTTTTTTCGTTTGCTTGTTTGAGACGGAGTGTTCCTGTGTCGCCAGTTAGTGTTTACAGCTCCTGAAGCCCCAGTGGGCGTGTGCTACCGTGGACTCTTTTAGTTTTGCCATCTGGAGGCGGCTGTGCTAACCAGCTGGATTAGACCCTCTGCCTTATCGCGAGGTTTTCTGTATCCCAGGTTCTTGCCTTGGTGTACTGGAAAAATCAGATCATATGTGGGCTTGGAGAATGAGTGCAAGGTTTTATGGAGTTTAAGTAGCTCTCGGTAGATAGGGGAGCCAGAAGGGAGATGGAGTGGAAAGGTGGTTTTCCCCTGAGTTGGGCTGCCCAGCAGCTGGGCTCTCCTCTGCCTCAGGCAGACTCTTATGTCTTTCCGTGGGCCGTTGGCCTGCCGGCATGCTGGCATCTGCCAGCGCATGTCAGTATGCTCTTCCACCGGTGTATTCCTCTGGAGGTCCAGCTGCCTGTGCGTTCCTCTGCTGATCTGTTCCTCTCGACGTCCAGCCGCTTGTGTCTCTGCCCGCTAGGGTCTCGGGGTTTTTATAGGCACAGGATAGGACTGTGGTGGGCCATGGTGGTTTTGGGAAATGCAACATTTGGGCACGAAAACAGAAATGCCTGTCCTCACCTAGGTCCATGGGCACAGGCCTGGGGGTGGAGCCCTAGCCAGGGACCATGCCCTTCCCTTCCCAGCACTTCCCTGCCCGCCTCCCATATCAACTCCTCACTGCAGCCTCAACTTCCCCAGGCTCAAGCAATCCTCCCACCTCAGCCCCCTGAGTAGCTGGGACTACAGGCATGTGCAACCACACCCATCTAATTTTTCTATTTTTTTTTTTTTTTGTAGAGATGGGATCTCCCTATGTTGCCCAGACTGGTCTCAAACATCTGAGCTTAAGTGATCCTCCTCCCTCAGTCTCCCAAAGTGCTGGAATTACAGGCATGAGCCACAGTGCCTGGCCCCTTCATATCTTAACCACCAGGAGAAACAGACCTGAAGTGATGCCTTGATATATGTGTGTTATGCAAGACTAGAGTAAGATGCGACAGGCATATATTGTTACAACAGAGGGTGAGTTCAGACTTTGAAAAGATACTGGCTTCACTCACTAATCACCAAGACTTGCAATATCCTGGGATTCAGCTATTGTTGAAGGGAAGCAATTCCAGGTTTGCCAAACAATTGAGTGACTTGAGGGGTGCAAAGCTAGAAAGCTTCAAGAATAGAGGGAGAAGAAACCCTGCTGTGCTGAGCTTCAGACTGGACTTTCAGAGCCCTGAAGGGCTCTCTGTGCTGTTATCCTGTCCTGGCATTTGCTACCCCAGTGAACTCACAGGTGCTAAATTTAAAGGCTAAAGTGAGGCCTGGCACAGTAGCTCACGCCTGTAATCTCAACACTTTGGGAGGCTGAGGTGCGTGGATCACCTGAAGTCGGGAGTTTGAGACCAGCCTGGCCAACATGGTGAAACCCCGTCCCTACTAAAAATACAAAAATTACCTGGGCATGGTGGCGTGCACCTGTAATCCCAGCTACTTGGGAGACTGAGGCAGGAGAATCTTTAGAACCTGGGAGGTGGAGGTTGCAGTGAGCTGAGACCGCGCCATTGCACTCCAACCTGGGGTACAAGAGTGAAACTCCATCTCAAAAAATAAAAAATGAAAGCTAAAGTGGTCAGGGTATTTGACTCCTAGCCATTTATTTGTCCCTTTGCAATTAATCTAAGCACAATATGGTGATTCCACTCTCCTTGCCAGTGATGGGCAAAGACGGGTGTGTTCTGGGGGTACTTGCCACTTATCCTGTTCTTCACAGCGTTATCCCATGGCCAGATGCTGTGGGAGAGGCATGTCTCAGTATGGGACTGGGGGTCCCTGATAGAATCCTCCCCAGTGAAAGGAGAGACTCTGAGAATGACTGCATGAAGTCCCCCAGTTAGCTGGCAGTTCTGTAGTCATGGGTAAGTTGTTTAGCCTGTTTTCGTTTTTCTTTTAAAGGACAATTATATAGAGTCTGTTGTGAAATTTAGATTAGGTAACAGATGTAAACTGCTCAGAACAGTGCTCAGAACATAATGAATGCTCTGTGTTCAACAAGAGCAATAGCAACAACCACAGAGGCACTCCTCGCTACCTCCGGGGACGCCCAGGATACCCGAACTCTACTGAGTTGGGGCCACTCAAGCCTGAACAGAAGGATCAGTGGAGCCAACATGTGAGTTTCTTGATATGTGCCTGTTACTCCACCAGAAAGCATTACTTACTCATTTCCAGGGTTTGGGCAGGAGCCATGACAGCCTGTTGATGAGCTTGGCTGAATCATGAAATTTGGCCTGGGTTTGAGGGTGGGCAAGAATGGCCGCTTGGATCCTGCTCAAAGTTCTTTCATTTTAGGTTTACTCCCAAAGCAGCTGAAAGCAGTGCACAGGATAGAAATGAAACAAGGGTACATTTAGGTGGGTGGCTGCTGCTTCCCATGGCCTCTTGTGTCAACTCCCAGAGAAGCACCCCTCAGAGTCTGCCAATGTTACCATTCAGTGGGGGGAGCAAGATGTTTGCCAGACTGGAGGAGCAGAGAACAGCAGGTTCACTGCCTTTATACCCCAGCCACATGGCACCCAGAAGCAATAAGAACACCTGTTTTATTTAACACCCAGCAATAATTCTGTTAATCAAGCCATGTCATCCAGGTCTAAAGTCTAAGCCTTGAGATTCTTCCCATGTCAGCCTTGGGGCAATCATTCCTTATCTGTACCTTTGCCGTAGGCAGGGTGGTTGCTAGCATTGCTAAAAGGCATCCTTTCTGTTGGGCAGATGCAAAGCTATACATTAGGATGCTTGCTTGACAAGCTAAGTGTGTGCAAGCACACAAGTTGCACAACCACAGGTGGTGGCAGTGGCTGCAGGGCCCTGGAGTTCCCATTTCTGCTTGGGGCCTGGCACAGTGATCTCTGCCTTAGGGTAGACAAGGGAAGTAGGCTTCACTCAGGGTGAAGTCAGACTTGTGAGCAGATCATAAGACTCTTACCGTGCGGCCACTGTTGCTGCTTGCTGCAACACAAGAGCAGACGCAAATAGGACATCGGGAGCTACATGAAGGGGTTAGATGGCTTTGGAACCCTGGGCTGCCTGGTGAGCATAAAATTGTCAGTCTGTGGAAGTTGACTCCTGACCAAATGCAAGAGAGGCTGGGGAGGTTGACTATGTACAAGGAGAGGCAGAGATTGGGATGGGGCCGTCAAGTACAAAGAACCTGCTTTTTCCTTTAGCATCTTTTAGGGAACTACTTTCCTTTGATTCTTAGTCCATGAAATTCAGATGAGGCCCTCCTCACTCCCCAGCACCAGCCAGGTGAATCTTTAATCTTGTAGCCACAGCGATTGGTTTAGGGTTAGGCATGTTACCCAAGCCAGGCCACTCAGAGCTTTCTCTGAGACATTTCCTAGAGCAAGCATCTTTTCTCTTCCATCCCCACATGACCACTGATGGAATCATTAGATGGGAAGTTATGTATGTTTAGGGTGGCTAGTGATCATCTTTGCTATTACCTGAGGCAGGAGAGTCAACTTGACCGTGAAGCCAATGCTGAGAAAGCAGAGAAAGATAAAGAACAGAGGACTCCAGTGATATCTTTTGGACTCCTGGATCCTGCTGTATCTGAAGTCATTTATTCCTAGACTTCTCCTTTCTTCCACTTTCTTTGCTTTCTCCTCCCTTCTCTGCTTTCTTTCTTGCCTTTTCTTTTCTCTCTTTTTTTCCTTTCCTTATTTTTTTCTTGTTTTGATTGAAATTTGTTTGAGTGTGTTTTTGTCACTTTCAGCCAAAAGAATCTGATCAATAAATATTATGATGCACTGGATTAAGTTATTCCTATAAGGGGGTGAAAGGGCTTGAGGTAAAAGGGCTGTCTATGTTCATGAAAACCCAGGTCTGGCAGGGAAGAAGCAGAGAGAAACTGCCAAGAAAAGCTTAGGAAATGATGCTTCTGAATCTCCAGGGAGCAGAGAAAGGGAGTTGGGTGGTGACTCACAGTGGGGAGGTGGGAACACATTGGATTGGAAGGGATGGACCACCCATCCTTGTAGGCTTTATCCTGTGAGATGCCCTTGAACCATGCAGCTTCTAGGCAAGTCTTGGAGATCTTGGAAGACCAGGAAACTGGAAGTCTTCCCCTTGGGAGAGAAGGTGATCCCAAGAATAGAGAGGCAAGAGTCTGGTTAGTGTCTGGTCTATTCCAGGCGCTTCAGGACATACTGTACCTCATTCCCTCTGAGCACTGGAGAGGTCACCATTTCTCTGCTTCATGACACCATTAGGCTCAAGCCTGTTGATGTTATGTGCCTAACCATGTCCCTCATGTTTGCTTTGAAGAGGTTGCACCCGAATTCCCCAGTGGCGGTCTCCCCCATTATTTATAAATAATACTGCTGCAAACCCCCTTTATGTTCATCCATGGCCATTTTCTTTCTTTTTCTTTTCTTTGTAGAGACAGGGTCTTGCTATGTTTCCCAGGTCGGTCTCAAACTCCTGGCCTCAAGCAATCCTCCCACCTGGGCCTTCCAAAGTGCTGGGATTACAAGCATGAGCCACCATGCCTGCAGGCCCCATGGCCATTTTCTTAGGATAAAGTTCTGGAATGAAAGGTACCAGGTCAAAGGTTATGAACATTATTAAGGTTTTCAATTCATTCCAGGAAGAAATATTATCTATTACTAGAAAAGAGATGTAAAAAGTTCCAGCCTTTGTCAACTAGGAGAGTGGTGATCATCAAATACTACACATAAGAGGTGACTTGTTTTTCAGAAAAACAGAGCCATGTCATAATGCCTATAATAAATTAAATTAAGGCCATAAAATAGGGTGTGAGTGCAGCAGATCATGTGGCATTAAACAAATTGGACTGTCTGGTTCCCTGGAGATATATAGGACAAACACAGCAGAGAGGTGATGTAATGGGGTTATCAGGGCATTTCCTTGAGAGAACCCCAACAGTAGCAAGGGTACTGTTAGCCACAGTGGCAGAGGCAGCGGTAGCAGCAGCTGCAGTTGCATTTACTTCTGTGTAAGTGGGGTTAGGACCAGAGAGGGCAAAGAGCTAGTCTTTCACTCTCAGGAACTCTTTGTCTAATGAGGGAGCTCACCAACTGCAAATAAAATTATCTCAAGGGAGAGATTTTGGCCTGGTATAAATAACATTCTAAGTCTATTCACAGTTGGAAAGGTTAATGCATTTGAAAGCAATGTGGAAGCCATCAAGCATTACTGGTGTGGGGTAGAGCGTTAGGTACTAGGGAATCAGACAAGAAAGACCTGGTCCCTATCTGTAAGGAGCTTCCATTCCCTGGCACAGTTATGCTAGATATGAATGTGTAACAGAGGGGTGTATGTAGGAGGCCCGGTGGTGGCATGAAGAGGGGAGTGGTTAACTTCACCTGCTGCTTCAGAATGATTTAGAAGAGGTGACATGACCTGGTTTGTGATGAATCAGTAGAAGTTTGCCAGGTAGGTAAGTGGGAGAGACGCAAATAGAGTGAAGGGCATTTGTGTGACGTTGGTGGCCCCCACAATTTGGGGAGCAAATAACGTGCCCCTGTTAGTCCTCATAGTTTAGTGCTCCAGGCCCCACATGCAGTGATATCAGGTCTGTGGCCCTCTGAGGCTTCACCCTCTCCCCCAGATCCTTGGGGTTACTAGTGTTGAGGGGAACTTGGCTCTGGCTGGCAGGGCTGATTGCAGCAGGGGACTGCAGCTAATGAGGAGGAGCCAGGCTAGGCCAGGGAGTCCTCCTGCAGAAGCCGGGCAACGTTTGAGGCCTGTGAAAGGAAGTGGATACTGGAGTGATATCTTATCCTGGGGGTGTGTCTTACTCCGTTTGGGCTGCTATAACAAAATACCTGCTACGGGATAATTGATAAACAACAGAAATCTATTTCTCAGTCTGGAGGCTAAGTCCAAGATGAGGGTGCTGGCAGGTTTGGTGTCTGGTGAGGGCTGCTCTCCTCTTCCAAGATGGTGCCTTGTTGCTGCGTCTCGGCATGGAGGGAGGCAGAAGGGCAACCTGACTGATGGGAGGAGCCCTCGTGGCCTAATCATCTTCTAAAGGCCTACAACTAATACTGTAGCGTTAGAGATTAAATTTCAATATAAATTGCTTGCTTGCTTTTTCATTTTTTAGAGATGAGGTTTTGCTCTGTTGCCTAGGCTGGAGTTCAGTGGCACAATCATAGCTCGCTGTAGCCTGGAACTCTTAGGCTCAAGCAATCCTCCTGCCTCAGCCTCCCAAGTAGCTGGCACTACAGGTGTGCATCACCATACCTGGCCAATTAAAAAAAAATTTTTTTTTTGGTAGAAATGGGACCTCTCTGTGTTGCCAAGGCTGTTCTGAAACTCCTGGGATCAAGTGATCTGCCCACCTCGGCCTCCCGAAGAGCTGGAATCACAGGTGTGAGCCACCATGCCCGGCTTCAACATAGATTTCAATATAATTTTGGAGAGACACATTCAAACCGTAGCAGGATGTATCTCTAAAGCATAGGCTCCTTGCTCTCCAGGAAGTATGCTCCTAACTGAATTGCTCAAAATTGCCTGCATAAACTCTTGGTTTTTCCACCAGACCACTTCCACTGGGTGCTCAGCTGCCTGCCCTGGTGTGGGAGGTTCACAGATTCTGACCATAGGCATCTGTATTCATTCCCTAGGGCTGCTATAATAAAGTACCACAAACTGGGTGGCTCCAAACGTGTTTATTGTCTCACAGTGCTGAAGAAATCTACAAGGCCATGCTCCCTGTGAAGTCTGTATGGTAATCCTTCCTTCCCTCTTCCTAGTGCCTGGTGGCTGGCTGGCAATTTTTGTGTTCCTTGGCCTGTGCAGGCAGCACTCCAATTCTCCATCCTCATATGGTGTTTTCCCTCTGGCACTGTCTTCACATGTCTGGCTCCCTATAAGGACACCAGTTATATTGGATTAGGAGCCCACTCTACTCCAGTATGACCTCGTCTTAACCGATTACACCTGCAAGGACCCTATTTCCAAATAAGGTTACATTCTCAGGTATTGGGGGCTAGGAGTTAGGACTTCACCATATCTTTTTCTGGGGGACACAGTTCAACCTATAATGGGTTTTTGTTTTTGAGGCAGAGTCTCACTCTGTCATCCAGGCTGGAGTGCAGTGGCATGATCTTGGCTCACTGCAACCTCCGTCCCCTGGGTTCAAGCGACTCTCATGTCTCAGCCTCCCGATTAGCTAGGATTACAGGCACGTGCCACCATACCCAGCTAATTTTTTGTACTTTTTTTTAAGTAGATGGGGTTTCACCATGTTGGCCAGGCTGGTCTCGAACTCCAGACCTCAGGTGATCCGCCCACCTCGGCTTCCCAAAGCGCTGGGATTACAGGCGTGAGCGCTGGGATTACAGGTGTGAGCCACTGCGCCCAGCCTATAATGGGTTTTCTGAGAGATGTGGTGGTGGAGCTTTGAGATGGCAAAGACCAGTGCTCCCAGTATTTGGAGGTGCTGCTCAGGGGCGACAGCACAGGAGCATGGTGTTCGCCTCTCTCTGCTTGACGACCCAAGGCTTCCCAGGAGTATGGCTGAGGAGAGCTGGGGCTCTGCTGGAGCCACACGGCAGTAATGTTGCATCTGGAGGGAAGGGTGGAGTGGAGTCCCTGTCAAGGGAGCCGTTGCTGGGCCCCTTCCCTGCCAGTGTGATGCTCACTCCAGAGCATTTTCCTTTTAGAACAGAGAAGGAGGGAGGAATGCATCTGACTAGCTACCCAGTTTTGTTTTTGTTTTTCAGAGTTATTCTGGATATTTTTGCTTGCCTATTAATTAAAAAAATCCGTTCATAATTTTATTGTGATGTCCTGAAATTTATAGATGAGTGAAAGGAGAATTAACACACACACACACACACACACACACACACACACACACACACACACATATATATATATACAGATATATATATATTATATATATACTTTTTTTTTTTTTGAGACAGGATCTCACTCTGTTGCCCAGGCTGAGTGCAGTGGCACAATCATGACTGACTGCAGCTTTGCCCTCCCCGACTCAAGCAATCCTCCCGTCTCAGCCTACTGAGTAGCTGGGACTACAGGTACACACCACTACACCTGGCTAACATCTTTAATAAAATTGAGTTTTTCCTACCAGATACACAGTTACTCAATCTATTTAAGAGTCTTTTGTGCTACTCAGTAATATTTTAATGACTTTTTTCTTCTAGTTCTTGTACACTATTTGTTGTTTGCTAGATCTTTTCTCTCTTTGCTTGCTAATATAACAGGAATCTTTTCTCTCATCTTGTTATCTAATCGGTTGTGCTTTGTGTTATAGGAAAGCTGTTGATTTTTGCATAATATTCTTTTGCCTAGTTCTCTGAATTTTCTTACTATTTGCAATCGTTTTCAGTTGATTCTCTTAGGTTTTGTAGGTTTACAATAACATAATTTAATCTCTTTCTTTTTGATATTTTTAAAGAGATGGGGTCTTGCTGTGTTTCCCAGGCAGGAGCACAGTGGCTATTCATAGGTGCCATCATAGTGCACTGCAGCCTTGAACTCCTGGACTCAAGGGATCCTCCTGCCTCAGCCTCCCTAGTAGCTGGGACTATAGGTGTGCACCACTGCACCCCTGATTTTTATACATTTTATTTTTTTCTGTTGTCAAGTTCCATTTGTAACCAAATGTAAGTCTGGCTGCTCGCTGCCTGAGAAGCCAAATACTCATGAGGCGAGGTGTGGTGAAGCACCAGCAGTTGAGGAAATGGCTAGGCTCATGCTTCCAAAAATCCATTTCAACTTTTTGGGCTGAGTAAGGGGATTTAAGAAGGAAAATGTGGTATGGGAAATATGTGAAAATGTCGGGTGCGGGTTCTGCGTGTCTCGTTCCGATAGCTATCTTGATAATCGCCCCTCCAGAGGCCTGGTTGGCGTCAGTTTGACTTTGGCCTGATGGTGGTGGGCTAATCATTTGTAACCTTCCTGCAGGAGGATTCTGCAGCTGGGTCTCTATGCCTGGTTTATTTCAGAATTGGTCCCTGGAATTTCTAAGCAAGCACATAATTAGATAAGCAAGCACAGTGCATGGGAGTGCCTGGCGGGAAAGGGAGGAAAACAAAGAGTTTTAAAGTACATTTCAAGGCTATATTTTGAGTTTAAAGAAAAAAAGTTTTAAAATGCATCTTGAAGCTGAGATACTCGATTACACATTGACCTATTCAATCCTTCCCCACCCATCAGGTAACAGCAGTGTTCTTGGGCATCTTTAGCTAGTTTTTTACTTTACTAGGAATATATCTCTATTTTCCCATTAAGTATGATGCTGGCTTTGATTCTTCTGGTTAGAGTCATCCTGAATGCATCTGGTCTTGAAATTAATCTCTTTTTTTTTTTTGAGATAGAGTTTTCACTCTTGTTGCCCAGGCTGGAGTGCAGTGGCGCGATCTTCGCTCACTGCAATCTCTGCCTCCCTGGTTCAAGCAATCCTCCTGTCTCAGCCTCCTGAATAGCTGGGATTACAGGTATGCGCCACCAGGCCCAGCTAATTATTTTTGTATTTTTAGTAGAGACGGGGTTTCACCATGTTGGCCAGGCTGGTCTCAAACTCCTGACCTCAGGTGATCCACGTGCCTTGGCCTCCCAAAGTGTTGGGATTACAGGTGTGAGTCACCATGCCTGGCCAATCGTTTTTTAATTAGAGGGGATTTCTTAAAAACTTTCTTGTCCCCCTTCCCACACTCCATGGTTTGGATTTCCTATCTCTTCGAACAATCTTTCTTTTCTTTTCTTTCTTTTTTTTTTTTTTTTCGAGCCAGGCTCTCACTTTGTTGCCCAGGCTGGAATGCAGTGGCAGGATCATAACTCACTGTAACCTCAAACTCCTGGGCTCAAGCCATCATGCCATCTCAGCCTCCCAAAGTGCTGGGAATACAAGTGTGAGCCACTGCTCCTGGCCAAACAATCTGTTTTTTTTTTTTCAATACAGAATTACCTGTTTAATTGAGATTTCAGTTCTTTATACAGAGTTGAACAATTTTTTTGATCAGTGGAGGTTGTTTATTCTCATTTCTTATTATTTGCATTTATGCTTTTCCTCCTTCCCTATCCCTTCCCTATGCAATAATTTGATTAGCTGATGCTTTAGTCTTTTCTGATGCTCTATTGCTTTTCAATTTTCTAATTTAATAATTTCTACATTTATCTTTAAAAAGTCTTTCTTTAGGCTGGGTGCAGTGGCTCACTGTAATCCCAGCACTTTGGGAGGCTGAGGTGGGTGGATTATTTGAGCCCCGGAATTCAAGACCAGCCTGGGCAACATAGAAAACGCCATCTCTCCTTAAAATACAAAAAATTAGCAGGGTATGGTGGTGTCCACCTGTAGTCCCAGCTACTCAGGAGGCTGAGGTAGGAGGATCACCTAAGCCCAGAAAGTTGAGGCTATAGTGAGCCGTGATTATGCCATTGTACTCCAGCCTGGATGATGAGAGTGAGACCCTGCCACAAAAAAAAAAGTCTTTTTTAAGTTATTTTGTGGCTCTTTTTCTAACTTTTTGAGTTGGGTGCTTAATTCATTTATTTTCATTTTCGTATTTATGTACGTAATTATTTAAAGCTATAAAATATGTTTGGTTCTAGTCTTCTGCAGTGTCATTTGAAAGAGCTGCTTAAGCATTTAAGAAGTTCTATTTAGCAGAGTTAAAAAAAAAAATTATTGTCTGGGTATGGTGGCTCATTCCTGTAATCTCAGCGCTTTAGGAGGCCAAAGCCGGAGGATCGCTTGAGCCCAGGAGGTTGAAACCCTTTCTCTACAAAAAATACAAAAATTAGCTGGGCATGGTGGCATGTGCCTCTGGTCCCAGCTACTCGGGAGGCTGAGGTGGGAGGCTCTCTTAAGCCCAGGACTTCCACACTACAGTGAGCTGTGATGGTGCCATTGTACTCCAGCCTGAGTGACAGGGTGAGATCCTGTCTCAAAAAAAGAAAAATTGTTACTGATTTCAACTTTTATTATCTTATGACAACAGGATGCCTTTCACTCTATCAAAATTATTGAGGGTTTTTTTTGGCCTAATAATCAATTTTGATGAATATTCCATGAACCATTGAAAAGATGTATTCTTTGTTTCCAAAATATAGAATTTAATATATATCAATTAGATCATATGAATTATGTTACTTGGATGTATATCTTTATTTTTAAAAATGTTTTAGTTGATGCATAATAATTATATATATTTATGGGGTACATGTGATATTTTGATACATGCATACAGTATGTATTAATCAAATCAGGGTATTTAGGATATCCATTACCTTGAACATTTATTATTTCTTTGTCTTGGGAATATTTCAAATCTTCTCTTCCAGCTATTTTGAAATATACAATAAATTGTTAACTGTAGTCACCCTACTGTGCTATTGGACACTAGAACTTATTTCTTCTATCTAACTGTAGGCTTTTATCCATTAACCAACCTCCGTTCATTCCCCACCTGCCCCTGCTCTTCCTAGCCTCTGGTAACTATCATACTGCTCTCTACTTCCATAAGATGAACTTTTTTAAGCTCCCATATGAGTGAGAACATGTGATGTTTGTCTTTCTGTACCTGGCTTATTTCACTTAACATAATGACATCCAGTTCCATCCATGTTGCTGTGAACAATAGAAATGCATTCTTTTTTTATGTTTAATAGCATTCAATTGTGTGTAAATACCACATTTTCCTTATTCATTCATCCAGTGATGGACACTTAGTCTGATTCCGTATCTTGGCTATTGTGAACAGTGCATGGAGATGCAAGTATCCCTTTGATATACTGATTTCCTTTCCTTTGGATAAATACCCAGTGATCAGATTGCTGGATCACATGGTAGTTCTATTTTTAGTTTTTTAAGAAACCTCCATACTGTTTTCCATAATGTCTGTACTAATAATACACATTGTTACTATCAGTTTATAAGAGTTCCCTTTGCCCTGCATCCTCACCAACATTTGTGGTTTTTTGTCTTTTTGTTAATAGCCATCCTGGCTGGAGTGAGATGATATGTCACTGTGGTTTTTATTTGCATTTCCCTAACAGTTAGTGACACTGAGCATTTTTTTTCATATACCTGTTGGCCATTTCTATGTCTTCTTTTGAGAAATGTCTACTCAGATCCTTTGTCCATTTTTTCATGGGATTATTTGTTTTATATCTTGCTGTTGAGTTCTTTACATATTCTGGATATTAATTCCTTGTTGGATGAATAGTTTGCAAATAATTTCTCTCATTCTACAGGTTGTCTCTTTACTCTGTTGATTGTTTCCTTTGCAGTGAAAGAGCTTTTTACTTTACTATAGTCCTATTTGTCTATTTTTGTTTTTGTTGCCTATGCTTTTGAAGTCTTAGCCATGAAATATTTTGCCTAGATCCATGTCCTGAAGCATTTCCTGTATGTTTTCTTCTAGTAGTATTTATAACTCCTGGTCTTACATTTAAGCCTTTAATTCATGTTGAGTTAATTTTTGTATATGGTAAGAGATAGGGTCCAGTTTCATTCTTCTGCATATGGATAGCCAGTTTTCCCAGCACCATTTATTGAAGAGGGTGTCCTTTCCCCAGTGCATGTTCTTCATGCCTTTGTTGAAAATCAATCAGTTGGCTGTAAATATGTGGGTTTATTTCTGGGTTCTCTATTCTGTTTTGTTGGTCTGTGTGTCTGTTTTTATACCGATACCATGCTGGTTTTGCTTATTCTAGCTCTGTGGTATATTTTAAAGTCAGGTAGTGTGATGCCTCCAACTTTGTTCTTTTTGCTCAGGATTGCTTTGGCTATTTGGGATCTTTTTTGGTTCCAGACAAATTTTAGGATTATTTTTTCTATTTCTGTGATGAATGTCTTTGGTATTTTTATAGGGACTACATTGAATCTGTATATTGTTTTGGGTAGTATGGTCATTTTAACAATATTAATTCTTCCCATCCATGAGCAGGGGATGTCTTTCTGTTTGTTTGTGCCCTCTTTGATTTCTTTCATCAGTGTTTTGTAGTTTTCTTGCAAAGGTCTCTCCCCTCCTTGGTTAAATTTATTCCTGGGTCTTCTTTTTTTTTTTGTAGCTATTGTAAGTGGGATTGCTTTCTTCGCTTTTTTTTTCCAGCTAGTTCATTATTGGCATATAGAAATGCTGTTGATTTTTATATGTTTACCTTGTATACTGCAATTTTACTGACTTTGTTGGTCAGTTCTAAGAGTTTTTTGGTGGAGTCCTTAGGTTTTTCTATATATAAGTTCATGTCATCTGCAAAGAGGGAAAGTTTGACATCCTCTTTAATCTGAATGCCTTTTATTTGTTTCTCTTGCCTGGTTGCTCTGGCTAGGACGTACAGTATTATGTTGAATAAGAGTGGGCCGGATGTAGTGGCTTACACATGTAATCCTGGCATTTTGGGAAGCCTAGGCAGGAGGATCACTTGAGCTCAGGAGTTTGAGACTAGCCTGGGCAACATAGTGAGATCTCGTCTCTACAAAAAATCATAAAACGAGGTGAGAAGGTCACTTGAGTCTGGGAGGTTGACGTTGCAATGAGTTGTGATTGTGCCACTGTACTCTCACCTGGGTGACAGAGTGAGATCCTACCTCAAAAAAAGAGTGGTGAAAGTGGACATCCTTGTCGTATTCTAGTTCTTAGAGAAAAGGCTTTCAGCTTTTCCTCATTCAGTATATTAGGTGTGGATTTATTACATGTGGGCCTTTATTATATGGAGGTATGTTTCTTTTATGCCTAATACGTTGAGAGCTTTTATCATGAAAGGATGTTGGATTTTACCAAATGCTGTTTTAGCATCTATGGAAATAATCATGGTTTTTGGTCCTTCATTCTGTTAATGTGATGTATATTGATTTGCATATGTTCAGCCATTCTTGCATCCCTGGGATAAATCCCACTTGATCATGATGCAGTATCTTTTTGATGTGTTGTTGGACTTGGTTTGATTTTGTTGAGGGTTTTTTTGCCTGTATGTTCATCAGGAATATTGGCCTGTAGTTTTCCTTTTTGTTGCTGTTATATCCTTGTCTATTAGGTTGGTGCAAAAGTAATTGTGGTTTTTACCACTGGAAAAAAAAAAAAAGTCAAAAACCGCAATTACTTTTGCACCAACCTAATTTTGATATCACAGTAATGCTGGCCTCATAGAATGAGTTAGAGAGAATTCCCTGCTCTTTGATTTTTTGGAATAGTTTGAGAAGAATTGATGTTAGTTCTTCTTAAGTATTTGATAGAATTCAGCAGGAAAGCCATCCAGTTCTGTTTTTTTTTTTTTTTTGTTGGGAGATGTTTTATTACTGATTCAATCCTGGTATCTGTTACTGCTCTGTTCAGGTGTTCTGTGTCTTCCCGGTTCAATCTTGGTAGGTTGTAGGTGTTCAGGAATTTATCCATTTCCTCTAGGTTTTCCAATTGTGAGCTTTAGTTATGTTTTGTCTTGCTCTGTCACAGGCTGACAGAGGTAAAATAAGCTCTTCTCAGAATAATGTGTGTTGATTCTTTCTTGTATGTCCAGTAAACTTTGTTTTATATCTTCGTTGCTATGTTATTTGTTTACTCAGATATTTATTATATCTTCACTGTAATGTAAACCTTTATTGTTATAAAGTGCCGATCTTGGACACAAATATGGAAATAACAGACACTGGGGACTCCAAAAGGGGAGAGAGTGGGAGGGAGGCGAGCACTGAAAATTTACCTATCAGGTACAGTGTTCACCAGTTGGGTAATGGGTATACTAGATGCCCAGTCCCCAGCATTACACAATATACTCACATAAAAAATATGCAAATGTACCCCCGAATCTAAAATAAAATTAAATATAATAATATAGTGCCTATATTTGTCTAGTTGAATAATTTTCCCCTTGAAATCAATATTACCAAAAGGTAAGAGCATGACCTCTACTCTCTTCCTTTTTTTAAATTTACGTGGTATACCTTTGCTCATTCTTTTATCTTTCAAACTTTCTGAGTTACCTTGTTTTAGCCATGACTCATATGCTGGAAATAATCTGTACCTTTGGCATTTTGCCAGCTTAGGACTAGAGCTGTCCTAAGTAGTACCCACTGGCCTGGGGAATTTGCCTGTTTGATGGAGGTCTTTTTTTTTTTTTTTTTTTTTTTTGAGAATTTGTGTTTTTGAAAATGTCGCTATTTCACTTTCATTCTCTCCCACCTTTTCTGGCCCTTTATTTCCCAACTTTTAATTGTGAAAATTTTGAAACAGAGATGCTAAAACACAAGGACAATAGGCTGGGCATGGTGGCTCTTGCCTGTAATCCCAGCACTTTGGGAGGACGTGACAGGCAGATTGCTTGAAGCCAGGAGTTTGAGACCAGCCTGGTCAACAAGGTGAAACCCCATCTCTACTAAAAATACAAAAATTATCTGGGCGTGGTGGCGTACGCCTGTAGTTTCAGCTATTCGGAGGCTGAGGCACGAGAATCACTTGAACCCAGGAGGCAGAGGTTGTGGTGAGACAAAATAGAGCCACTGCACTCCAGCCTGAGTGACAGAGTGAGACTGTCTCAAAACAAAACAAAACAAGGACACTGAACATCTGTAAAGCTTCCACAATTGTTAACATTTTGTCATATTTGCTTTATTTCTCCTTATATAGCTATCTAGGCGCATCTATCTGTTTCTATATCTATCTGTTTCTATATCTGTTTCTATATCTGCATTCTAAAGTAAGTAGTAGACATCATGGTACTCTATCTTAACACTGCAGCATGCATCTCCTAAGAGTAAGAACTGTCTCCTGGCCGGTGCGGTAGCTCATGCCTATAATCCCAGCACGTTGGGAGGCCAAGATGGGTGGATTGCTTGAGCTCAGGAGTTCAAAACCAGTCTGGGTAACATGGTGAAATCCTGCCTCTACAAAAAATACAAAAGTTAGCTGGCCGTGAGTGTGCCTGTAGTGTCAGCTACTCAGGAGGCTGAGGTGAGAGGATCACTTGTGCCCAGGAGTTTGAGGCAAGATCTTATCAGCTTGGACGACAGAGTGAGACCTCCTGTCTCAAAAAAAAAAAAAAAAAAAAAAAGAGAAAGAATTGTCTTCTACATAACCACATTACCATCATCACATATGAAAATTAACCATGGCGTAAGTCTTTTTTTTTTTTTTTTATTTGAGACAGGGTCTCCCTTTGTCACCCAGTGCAGTTGGCACGATCACAGCTCACTGCAGCCTCGACCTCCCTTGCTGAAGTGACCCTCCTGCCTCAGCCTTCTGAGTAGCTGAGACTACAGGTGTGCAACACCACGGCTGGCTAGTTTTTGAATTTTTTTTTTTTTGAGATGGAGTCTTGCTCTATTGCCCAGGTTGGAATGCAATGGCATGATCTTGGCTCACTGGAACCTCCGCCTCCTGGGTTCAAGCAATTCTCCTGCCTCAGCCTCCCGAGTGGCTGGGACTACAGGCGTGCACCACCATGCCCGGCTAATTTTTGTATTTTTAGTAGAGACGGGGTTTCACTATGTTGGTCAGGCTGGTCTCGAACTCCTGACCTCGTGATCTGTCCACCTCGGCCTCCCAAAGTGCTGGGATTACAGGTGTGAGCCACTGTGCCCGGCCTAATTTTTGTATTTTTAGTAGAGACATGGTTTCGCCATGTTGGCCAAGCTGGTCTCTAACTCCTGACCCCAGGTGATCCGCCCGCCTTGGCCTCCCAAAGTGCTGGGATTAGAGGCGTGAGCCACCATGTCTGGCTGTAAGTCTTTTTAAACTGTGCATTCCATTGCTAAATTCCAGACTCCTGGCAGTCTGGAATTACAGGGGTGCAAGTGGCTTACTGGAGACAGTAATCCTATCCTGATCATGCCCTGTCTCAGAAAGATAAGAACAAGGGAAGATATCATAATGGGCTACAAGAATTTGAAGGGCTGTCACGTAGAAGAGTGAGCAGATTTTGCCTTTGGAGCTACAGAGGAGAGCACTTGGAATGAAGAGTGAAAGTTTCAAGGAGGCAAATTGAACCTGGAATGGGGCTGCCAGCCTCATTCGATGGTGAGTACTCTGTGACTAGAGATATCCAGGGAAAATCAGATGGCTCCTTCTCTGGGATGGAGTGGAGGGGAATTGTGTTGGATAGGAACTGGTCTACAGGACATTTAAGTTTCTTCCAAGAATTCTTAGGGGGCAGGGACAAGTTCCGGAGAGACCCAAAACGATATACGAGTTATAGTCTAATTATAATGGCTCTAATCCATTTTGCCTACCCCAAACAAAGCTGATTATCCTTACATGTGTTTTAAGATTGTATTTTTTCCTCTGCTATTTGTTGGCTAACCATCTTATAGCTCTGGTTTTTGGTAAATCTAGCAAATACTCTTTCTTATATTTTCTGTTGGTTTGTAGAAAGGGCTAAATAACTCTGCCTTCTTTAAGGAGGGGGCTGACCCTTTCAGTTTGGTAAAATGTTAGAGATAGAAAAAAGATAAGTGAAATAAATTCGCATTCTATCTCTATTCCTTTTTGCCCCAGTCCTAATGTCTGAATGGGTATCTTTTTTTAAATATATATATATAACTGCAAAATAAAAGGCCTCAAGGGAAATATCACTGGAAGTAAGAGTAGCTTGGATTGAATTTATATCTATGTCAGATAATGTGCTTCAGTAATAGTTACTTTCAGAACTCCATGGGAGTTTTCTCAGTAAACTAATGAATGGGTGTCACTGACAAGCTTTCCAAAGTGGAAATTATGTGAAAACTCTCATCTTATGGGAAAGGCTAACAGAGGAGAAACCCTGGGCTTTTGCTTGTGGGGGAGGAGTTAATGTCAGTTCTAAAGAAGATTCACATTTTCATTGTTTCATTGAAGCCAATTCAATTTTATGCAGGAAATGGCTGAATGGAATTATATTTCCAGGAAGCCATACAATTAAGTAGAGAGTGTTAGTAGTTCTTGACCCAGCTCTGCTATTAACTGCCCTGGGCAAGTCCCTATACCTAGCTACATTTCCACTTCCTAGACTTCAAGTGTTCTATGTACATTTACCAATCCATTGAAGATAAATGAGATAGCAGTGATTACAAATGTCAGGTATTGAATTTGCTGCCACCTTAAAGCTATCCCAGGCCTATGGGCTAAAAGTGAAATAAGAACTTCCCTACTTAGTATAATACTTAGTATAACAAGCTCAGGAGGTCTTATCCCTAAATAGATAAGATGTGGAGTGAAATCACTTTAAATAGACCTGATTTCTAAGCAGGGTTAGGTTTGGTTAGACATGGATAAGATAAATGTATTGACTGTGAATGTGTTCAGCTCTTGTATCAAGGACTTGGCAAGTAGTCCTTGGTTAACACCTGCTGCTTTCAAATTTCTGAATGGCTTCCCATCTGGATCTGGAAGTCCTACAGCTTTTCTCCTCCAAGGCCTATTTTTGACTTGCAGATGACAACAGTTTTTTTATAGCCAGCTTTTCTGTTTTGTTCTGCTCCCTCTAGAGGTCCCTTCCCCTACCTCTGCCTCTGTCCAAATATCTTAATAGTGACACCAAAGAAGGCAGAAGTCAGGTTTTGCCATTTCACTTGAATTCTGCCCCAGAGCCTCTCTCAGTCTGGAGCAAAGTGTAACTGCGTGTGGTGTAACGAAGTTCTGTGGGTGATGTTGATGATGACGAATAGTGGGGAGCGATTTTCACAGCCAGGAGCTTGGCTCTCGGCTTTTGTGGCGCCTCAGACTCTTCCCTGGGATGTGTAGTGTTCCAGGCTGGCAGCATGCTGTGAACAATGAAAATTGTATTCTGTAGTCTCTTTCAATATGCTGTGACTTGGCAAGGGCTGAAAGCAAATCATGCACCTGCATAACCTTTTCAGCTTGACAAAGAATCTCTCTCACTCCCCCTATCGCCTCTCCCTTCCACAGGAAACGCTCCCAGACGACAGCACGAACAAGCCCTAATTAAGTCTTTCCTCAGATCCCGACGTCTTTTCCTCCAACCACATCTTGGGTTTAGATGTGTAAGTAAGAGGAAAGTGGAGAAATAAAATCAGGTATAAGACGCAGCTGGAAATTGGGACCTATTTAATTGCAAGTAAACCCTAAGACCTTGGCCCCGGTGGCTCTTTGGACCGTTCACATAGAACAAGAGATAGAGTAAACTAATGGAGGAGTTAAGATGCTTCCGATGAAAAAACTGGTTGCAAATTATTTAAGAACATTTTCTCAGACTTTTTGTGTTTCTTATATTTGTGTCTGTCTCTGAATAGAAGAATGTCAATGTCTTTCAGGATATTTAAGGATCATATACATAAGCTGCCTCATGCTTCCTTGAGCAGTCTATGAACACATCCTTACAATTATATGCAAAATTTGGGGCTTTGTTTACTTACCTGAAAAAGAGAATCCACAGATTTTATAACGTCTCCAGGGAGTTCAAGACCCACCGCTTTCCCCAAAGTTTAAGAACCACTGGTATTATAGAAGAGAAAGAATAGGTCTAAAACAAAATCTGGAAGGATGGCCACGTCGGGAAGCCACAAAGAAAGAGTGGAGCCTATGAATGTTAGAGAAGGATGAAATTCCCAGGCATCCCCATGGGAGACAGTAGGGTGGTAAAGCTCATGCACTGTGGAATCATTTCATCTGAGCTCACAGTCTAGTGTCTCCATCTATTAACTGTGCTGGCTGTGTGACCTGGGGAAGTTACCTCTTCAAGCCTCAGTTTTCTAATCTATACAATGGGATGATAGTGCCTACCTCAGAGTTGTTGCAAGGATGAAGTGAGGCCATCCGTGTAGCATGCCTCCCTGCCTCCCTATTGGTATGATGTGTGTGTGTGTGTGTTTGTGTGTGTGTCTGTGCATGTGCTGTCTCTGCCTCTACACATGTATTTTCCATTTTCTTGTCCACTTTATGCCTCTTTCTGGGCTGACCGAAGATTCAAAAAGGCTCTGAATTCTGTTCTGCTGTTTTTTTCTGATTTCTTTAGACAAATAATCAGTGTGAGGTGATGTCCTTGGCTGAATACCTCCAGCTCCACTAGGACTTCTCTGCCGGCCAGACTGAGAGCCATGTATTTGAGCTTTTCCAATCAGGGTAAGGAGCAGTAGGTGTTAGGAGCCTCGTGCCTAGAGCCAAGCGAACCAGCTTTTTCTAGGAAGGAGAGACCAGATCATCCCTGGGAGGACAGAGCCTGTCTTCTGCAGTGCCCCAGATAGCAGCAGCCTTAGCTGCTGCCTTTGTGGCCTACTTCCTTTTGTAATTTGCACAATAGGCCAGAAGATGGGGCTCTTGACCCTGGAGTCAAGGGCCAGAGGTTCTGACTTTTTCCACGTTTGTACTGCAGAGAAGTCAGATCCACCAGAGCTCCCAGGAATCACCACTACTTCTCAATTCCTTTCCCTACCCTACCTACTCCACTTCTGCCATGGCTGGGACTTGCCTTCCAGGGGAGTGGGGGATGTGGGCACATCTTTCCTTTGGCCACCATCCTTGGCTCCTGAATTACCACGTTGCTAGAGTCAGTCTTTCTGACGCCCTGCCTCAGGTTTCCCCCTCTAATCCATTCTCCCCTAAGGGCAGATTTTGGAGATGGTACAATTTTTATAGGCCAATACAACATAGTGGTCAAGAACTCTAGAATCAGAGAGCTTGTTCTTGACTCATCTCCTCAGGTGAATCTTTCCCCACCTCCTCAGAGAAGCTCTCCCTATCCTATGCCAGTTACTCTTGATCACATAACTCTTTATTTACTTAACAGTAGTGATTATAACTAGTGATTATCTTGTTTGATGACTTGTTTACTTTCTCCCATTCGATTGTAAGGCTCATGAGGCCAAGGACACTGTCTTAATTGCTGTTTTCCCAACACCTAACATAGGGCACGATACATAGGTTCTCAGCAAAAGTGTTTTGAATTAATAGATGAATGATGGAATCCCAGCTTCATGACTGCCTGGCCTTGAGTAAGTTGCTTAACTTCATTGAGCCTCAGTTTTTTACCTGCGAAATAGAAAAAGAGTAGAGACATTATGACTATTAAATGACACAATGCATTTATACCGCTAAACCCAGGTTCTGGTGTGTGGAAGTTTTCCCTAAAGCCTTCAGCGTCCTGCTTTTTATCATATAAGAAAAATAAAGTCTGAATGAATTAGCCAGATCTCCACAATTTGATCATGGCCTTTTATTTTTTTTTATTATTTATTTATTTATTTATTTATTTTTTGAGACAGGGTCTCACTGTCACCTCAGCTGGAGTGGAGTGGTATACTGAAGCCTCTCCTGGGCTCAGGTGATCCTCCCACTTCAGCTTCCTGAGGGGCTGGGACTACAGGTGCATGCCACCATGCCTGGCTAATTTTTTTGTATTTCAAAAATAGAGATGGAGTTTCTACATGTTGGCCCAGATTGGTCTTGAACTGTTGGGTTCAAGGGATCCATTTGTCTTGGCCTCCCAAAGTGCCGGGATTACAGGTGTGAGCCACCATGCCCAGCCCACAGCCTTTCTCTATCACAACTATTACCTCCCACTGCTCTTCTCAGTAACTTTCTGCTTTGGCCCAAATTGTGGCTACCCTGAATGGGCCATGTGCATTATTATTCTTAAGTCTTTGCCTAAGACTTGAGATGCTTGCTCTTCTTACCTTGGGTCAGCTAAATCTTACCCATGTTTTCAGACTTAGCTCAAATCCATGTCCTCTGTGAAACCTTCCTGAAGATCATTTTCTCTTCTGAATTTTTGCAATCTTCGTGGTTTATATAATATTATTCATTAACATATATCCTGTTTCCCTAATAAGCCTGTTAAGCTCCTTTGGAGAGATATATTTTAGATTTCTCTGCCTCTACAGTGTTACTTGGGCCTGTTCATTAGTAGGTGTGCAATACCTTTTTTATTAGATTGAATTAAAAGCATTCATATTTACTAAGTACTTTCTATGTGCCTGGGATTGGTTGAGGCTCTGTTGAGTATACAGAAAGGCATAAGAAAAATAATCATTGCTTTCAAAGAACTTATAACATTTTACTAAGCTAAAGTCAACATATAAATTACTTAAATAACTACAGCATGGCAACTGCTATAAGAAAGGTATGAAGTGCTTCGAGAATTCTGGGGAGGGTGAGGTGACATCTTTTAGGGGTATCAGGGACAGTAGAATAAAGAAAGGCTTCTTGGAAGAGGGTGGCTTTTGAGATTAACTTTGAAGGATGGTTAAGATTTTGATGGACAAAAATGGGGATGAGGGTAGGATGTGAATTCCAGATTCAAGATGACAGGATTAGTAAAGAGATGGATGGAGTGTGTGGCAATGAACTCTAAAACTCAGAGACTAGACAGGAGCTTATACAGGACATCAGAAATACAATTCTGCTTCAGGGATACTGAAGCCCAACCTTGTTTCCAATTTCAGGACCAACACAAAGGATGGTAAGCAGGGGTGGAAACTTTTAACATGTATCAGACTATGTTCCCCAACTGTAGCTTCTTTAGGGGCTGAGAATTATTTGCAACAATTCTTCCCCTGACCCCAAATTTGGACCTACCTGAAGTCTGGTATGATAGTGCATATAAAACAAAAGGCCCCATGGCCAAGTGCTGTGGCTCACGCCTGTAATCCCAGCACATTGGGAGGCTGAGGCGGGCGGATCACTTGAGGTCAGGAGTTCCAGACCAGCCTGGCCAACATGGTGAAACCCCATCTCTACTAAAAATACAAAAAAATCGGCCAGGCGTGGTGGTGGGGACCTGTAATCCCAGCTACTCAGGAGGCTGAGGCAGGAGAATCACTTGAACTGGATAGGCAGAGGTTGCAGTGATCCAAGAACACGCCATTGCACTCCAGCCTGGGCAACAAGAGTGAAACTTCGTCTCAAAAAAAAAAAAAAAAAAAAAAAAAACCCGAAAAACCCCAAAAGGTACCTTTCTTTTTCTTGAGGAGAGAGGGTTGCTTCGATTTTAGCCAGCCTCTCTTTTCTTATAAATCCAAATCAAATCGAATGCATTATTCATGATATTCTAACCTTGTGTTAGGTCAGTAGTTCTGTTGTTAAATAATAATTTGCCTTAGATCATTTCCTGGAAAAGTTGGAAGCCTTTTTGTGGAATTGCTTCAACAGTCATCCTTAGCTCAACCCTGTCCGTGTGTTTTGCTTCTGACTTGAGACTCAAGAAGAAGACCTAAGTCATAGTGAGACTGTGAGGGGGCCTGACACTGCCTGCCTTCTTCAATTTAATACTCTTTAATCTGGCCATTAGCTCAAGGAAAAACAATTAATTTTAGAAGGCCCTCTCCCCTCATCCGCAATTACTTCCTCCTGCAATCGCGAAGGATGTTTCTCCGGAATTTAAACATCATCTCCCAAGGAATGAAATCAGAATAGGCAAAACCGACACTTTCCCAGTTTTCAAGGGTCAGGTGCAGCTGCAAATAGAAGCAGAGATTTTCTAGCAAGCAGTTGGAAGGACCTTCACGCCCAGAGGCCCCTGAAGGGAGGGAGGCGGTTTCCAAGGCAACCGGGCCCTGGAGCGGTTGGCTCCCCGGCTCCTCCCCCTCCCCGCGGTAGCCCAGGGTACCGCCGGACAGCGTCCTCCCGTGCTCCGCGCCCTGATTGGCTGCGCAGGCCTCTCGCTGATTGGTTGCGGCGGATGCCTCGCGGGCCGGTGGCTATGGAGGCGGCGGCGGTTGATGGTTGACCGTTGGCTCCGGGGTAGGGGTCGCCGTTCGAGTGATCTGCTCAGACCCGGCCAGAGCGCGCGGGCTGCTGACGCTTGGCCTGGAGCCCGCGGGGGAGACCTAGTTCGGCTCCGCCATGCCGGCCGCCGGGAGTAACGAGCCGGACGGCGTCCTCAGCTATCAGGTAGGGCCCCGCCTCCCGCGCCTCCCGCTCCTCCCCGGGGCGCAGCCTCCTCATCCTCTGCCCACCCTCCTTCCTTCTGCCCCCGAGCCCAGGCTTACCAGGCCGCTCCCTGAGGGCGAGGGGAGGCCAGCCCGGGACACCAGGGGGCGCTCCGGGCGGTTGGGGACCGGGCCGGGGCTGCGAGAGAGTGACCTTGGGCCGAACCTGGGATCTGGCCCATCTCTGCCGCATCCCTTGCGCCGCCCGCCCAGGAGCCCTGACGGCCGGCGGGCGGCGACCTCTTGTTCTCCTCTCGTCTTTCTGTTGGAAGGGGCCGGCGTCTGGCCTCGCGTTGTCCTGCCAGAACGTGGGCAGAAAGGGTAGCAGGGACCTTGCTCTGGTGGGGCAGGTCTTCTCTTTGTGTTTTTAGTTCTGGGGGTTTCTGGTTCCTCAGTGGTTCAGAGGAAAAGGCAGAAAAGACTGTGGAGGCTGGGGCCAATCCCTGATGGGGTAACCCGGTTTGTGACTCCCTCTGCCCCACTGCACAGACACCTGAAAACTTCTGGGTCGGGACTGCAAACTGGGCTGAGGATGTGTGGAGGGGTCAGGAACAGGTGCTTATTTAAGGGAATTAAGCAAGGTTAAGTAGCTGGTGTTAGAACTGTTGGGGCGGCTAATGTAAGGAAAAGCATTGGAGTCTGTAGTTTGAAATCCTACCTCTGCCTCACACAAACTTTGTGACCTTGAGTAAGTCACGTGCCTCTTTGAACCTCAGTTTCCCCAGCTATTAATATGGGAATAGTTATGTCAGCTTTGCTTGCTTCACAGGGTTGTTTTGAGGATCAGACGAAGTGCTATTTGTGAAAGGGCTTTGTGGAGTAATGTTTATTGTGTGACACAGAGTGAATGAGTGGCAGCCCATTGAATTCTCACTGCCCGTTTCCTGTGCAATCAGATGGTGTGGTTTCTGCCTTGGAAAGAGGGCTAGAAGACGAGGCAAGTCTGAAGTAGAGGGCTCTGAAGAGGGTAATGGGCCATCTCATGAAGGATGACACGTCTTGGAAACAAGTGCCATGTTGACCTCAGGGATGGTTTCCCAGAGGAGGCAGGGGAAATATCCCGAGTTTGCAACAAAACGAATATCAGACACTGACTCTCTCCTCTTCTTCCCGGTTAATAGTTTGCTACTATTAATAGAAGATACATCCTTCTTTCCTTGCTCCATCGGAAAAGAACAATATCTAAGATTTTGGAAAATCCATATCTAACCCCCTTAAAGCCTATTAAATGTATTCAATCTGTGTTTGGGATACAATGGTAAGAAAAAATAGGCCATGTTCTTGCCCTCCTGGAGCGTATCATCTAGTGGGGGAGGGGAGAAGTACTATTTTTAATCAAATATCACACAAATAAATATTATAAACTGTGATAAATGCTTTGAAGAAAGATAGGCAGTGCCATAAGCGTATATAACAGTGGTTCCAGTCATGGTCTCAGAGAAGATTTTGCTAAGGAAGAAAATCTGGGCAAAGAGCTAAAGGATGAATAAATGTTAACTGAGGGAAGAGGGGGATCACAGGGCCTGAGAGGCAAAGAGAACAGCTACACAAAAGACCTATGGCAGAGGGGGACACACCTGGTTAGAGACCTGAAATAAGGCCAGTGTGGTGCAGCAACAAGGAGCAATGAGGGGAATGGTATGTGAGATGTGTTCTGGGGTTATAACACACAGGGCCATTTGGAGCCCATGCTGAGGAAGTTGACATTTATCTGAGGAACAAGGGGAAGCCACTGAAGGAGTTTAAGTAGAGGGGAAAGGGGAGAGAGGGGGTCTCTCCTAACCAGGAGAGAGAGAGAGAGGGCATGCGAGAACAAATGAGATCATGAACAGATTTTCTTTTTTTTTCTTTTTTCTTTTTTTTTTGCGATGGAGTCTTGCTCTGTTGCCCAGGCTGGAGTGCAGTGGTGCGATCTCCGCTCACTACAAGCTCTGCCTCCCAGGTTCACGCCATTCTCCTGCCTCACTCTCCAGAGTAGCTGGGACTACAGGCACCCACCACCACGCCTGGCTAATTTTTTGTATTTTTAGTAGAGACGGGGTTTCACCATGTTAGCTAGGATGGTCTCGATCTCCTGACCTCGTGATCTGCCCACCTCGGCCTCCCAAAGTGCTGGGATTACAGACGTGAGCCACCATGCCTGCCCCAGATTTTCCTGTTGAAAGATTTCTTTGGCTGCAGTGGGGAGAATAGGTTGGAACGGATGTGAGGATACAGTGTCCTTAACATGCAGAATGTTTACAGGTTGTATTATTGAGGGCATCATAACCCTTAGGTTTCTGTTACTGTTCTGTGAAATTAATAATTCTTGAGTACTTCTGGAGTAGGATAGAAAATATCTCCTTTATATCTAGTTTGTGAAACTTTCTTGGGTGGTAGGGTGAGGAGAAGAAAAGGAATGCAATGGGAACAGTAGGACCTCATGAAGGCTGCAGTCAGGTAATAGGCAAATGGAAATTTGAGAGATAGGAAAAGAGAATGAGGGTAGAAGGAGGAAGGGAAATGGGGAAGACTTGGGGGAGAGACAGTCAACTGATTGGCGATGACCAGTTAAACCTTCTATGTGCTAACTAGGCTGTGTGGAGATGGGCCTTGTAAAGTGAGCAGATTGTGTAACTTGATGTAAACAGAGAGGTTCCAGACATCTCCTCTAAATATCATAAGGCTGCGCTGTTTTGGAAGATGTGAGCTACTGCCCTAGCCTTCTAACAGTTCCCTCTGCTTTCTTTCTTGCCCTTCTATAAGACTACTCTCCACATGGCAGCCACAGGGAGCTTTTAAAAACATGAATCAGATCATGTCACGTCTTATTTTGAAAACCTTCAGTGGCTTCCTGGTGCATTTTAGAATAAAATCCAAACTCTTTATCATGGCCTACCAAGCCTGAATACAATCAGGCTTTTGTCCACCCTCCCAGGACTGCCTCTCCTCCACTCTCTTTCTTGCACCTCCTCTGGCTTTCTGTTTCTTCAGTACAGTGAGTCTTGCATACCTCAGGTGGGTCTTGTGCCTGTCATTCCCTCTGCCCCGGATGCTGTTTTACCCAGGCCTTCTCATGATTCAACTAGAATGTCACTTCTTCAGAGTGGCTTTCTCTGAACCTTCATCCCAGTCACTCTCTTTAAGATGATCCTGTTTTATTTTCTTATAACATATGACTTACCTGAAATATTCTTCTTTTGGTTTCTTATTTATTATCATCTCAGTTAGAAGCTTCTTGAGGGCAGGGGACAAGCTGAAAATCTTCTCATCTAGCACAGTGCCTGGTATAAAATTGGTGCTCAATTGCATAAGTGAATGAGCCGCTCTCCCGTATCCAAAGCCAGATGCCTCCCCTTAAGGAGCTCAAGGTCTAGTCAGGATTGGCACAGAGTGACAGATGGCCATTACTTCATTACACATCTCTTCCCTCTATGTTGTGCCTTTGCTCAGGCGTTGAAGCTGGAAAATCTTTCCCCTCCTCTCCACCAAGAATATTCCATTTTAACCTTCAAGGTCTGGCTGCATATCATTCTATTATATTCGTCACTCACTCTCCTCTGCTCACAACACCTACCAAGTGCTATCTTCTGCGAACTCTGACTTGTGGAATATACATATTCATCTCTGTTGCTCACCTGACAGCTCCATTTGCTGTTACTGTTAACTTTTATTGAGTGCTTGCCATGTGCCAGGCACTATACTAAGTGTTTTTCATGCATTATCTCACTTAATGCTCTCTATAACCCTGAGAATTATGCAACTTTATTATCATTTTCCAAATGAGAAAACAAAGATAACAAAGAGTTTAAGTAATTCTTTTTTAATTTTTAATTTTTAATTTTTTGAGATGGAGTTTCGCTCTTGTTGCCCAGGCTGGAGTGCAATGGCGTGATCTCGGCTCGCTGCAACCTCTACCTCACAAGTTCAAGTGATTCTCCTGCCTCAGCATCCCAAGTAGCTGGGATTACAGGTGCCTGCCACCACCCCTAGCTAATTTTTTTGTATTTTTAGTAGAGATGGGGTTTCACCATGTTGGCCAGGCTGGTCTCAAACTCCTGACTTCAGGTGATCCACCTGCCTCGGCCTCCCAGAGTGCTGGGATTATAGGCGTGAGCCCCTCCGCCTGGCATAGAGAGATTAAGTAATTCTAAGTGCCAGAGTTGCTTGTGGCCCTGCCAGACCCAGGGCTGCGTCTCTCCAAAGGATGTGCCCTTAATCACTGTGCATTACTGTAGCTGTGTCTTTGATGCCTATATCAGTACCTGGCTCTGAATAAGCACTTACTAAGTGTTTGGGAAGACAGGATGGGAAGAGACTGCAATGAGGGAGGCCAGCTAGGAGGCTATTGGTATAATTCAGGATGAGTTAATGAAGACCTACATGAGTCATCATTTTGATGAGATCTCTGAAGGTGGTTATGGAATTTTTATTTATTTTTGAGACAGGGTCTCACTCTGTTGCCCAGGCTGAAGTGCAGTGGTGTGATCTCAGCTCACTGCAGCGTCGACCTCCTGGGCTCAAGTGATCCTTCCACCTCAGCCTCCCTAGTAGCTGGAACTACAGACATGAACCACTATGCCCAGCTATTTTTTTTATTTTAATTTTTATAGAGACAGAGTCTCACTATGTTGCCCAGGCTGGTCTCGAATCCCTGGTCTCAAGCGATCCTCACCCCTCGGCCTCCTGAAGTGCTGGGATTATAGGCATGACCACCACGCCCAGCTGGTTATTGAAATTTTAAGAGTCAATGAGCTTTTCATAGGGGGTAGTAATAGAGGAAGGAAGTCAGAAAGCTTTAAGAAAAGACCCTACTTTGGATTGGAACTGGGGACACCTGGTATCTTCACAGTTCTCCTGATAAGCACTTTCAGAACAAGCAGAAGGAAGTGTTGAAAGAGAAAACTGGTGAGATTGGAACCCTCAGCATTTGAGCCAAGTGGTGCTGGGGACTGAAGGAAAGTTCAGGGAGGGTGAAAGTGGTGGATGGGGAAGCAAGTGAATTTGGGCAATTACCAAGGCTTTTATGTGGATCAGGTCTGCTCAGAATGGAAAATTTTGCAGAAATCTTCAGAATAATAAACCCTGGTAAGTGGGTGATAATTGAGAAACATGGGCTGATAGGAGTAGAGTTATACCCCATGTCTTATGATGGACCTCAAAAAGCTCTAAGACAAGAGTTCTGAAGGAGACCTGGATTCTAGTGCCCAGTGACTGTGGCACATGTTGGAGCTCAGTACATATTTGCTGAGCGAATGAATGAATGGCTCTATAGGGAGTGGGTCAACTTTTCTGAGCGTCATAGCCAGTTTATGGTAAGCAGTCAGTAAATATTTGCTCATATTATTGAACAAAAGTATCAACTGTAGATAGCAATTTCTCCTCTCACTACATTGCACATACCCCTCCACCCTCTCCTCACACATGCTAGGTATTCTTTCTATATGAGAGAATTGGGGAACCTGTGGGCATTCTTTTTATCTGGTTTTCCCAGATCTGCTAGGGAGCTTCAGTAGGAGAAATGTGGGCAGACTTGTCAAGCAGAGACTTGAGCAGAGAATTGGGGACAATTCAGACTGCAAATTTACTTCCTTCAAAATCTGTAGATAATCGTCTTAGCTCATGGTTTGCCTTGGCAGGGTAGACAGGGTCATGGTAGTAATCAGGACACAGAAAAGCAATTGTGTCTATTCTGAATCTGCTGCCAGGTAACAGCAACAGATCTTAGATAATGGAGAGGCTGGTTGTTTCCCATAGGTAGTAACAAGTTTATTGGTCCTGGTCTTGGTAGTCAGGAAGTCATAATATATGTATTGATTTTCAATTTCTGCCATAACAAATTACCACATATTTGGTGGCTTAAAAAACACAAATTTATCATCTTACAGTTCTATAGTTCAGAAATGTGATACAGGTCTCACTGGACTAAAATCAAAGTGTTGGTGGGACTGTTTCTTTCTGGAGGTTCTAGGAGAGAATCTGTTTCCTCGCCTTTTCCATGTTCTAGAGACTGCCTGCATTCCTTGGCTCATAGTTCCCTTCCTCCATCTCCAAAGCCAGAAGCATAGCATCTCTCAGAACCTGCTTTTGTCATCACATTTTTCTGACTCTAGTCTTCTGTCTCTCTCTTTCACGTTAAGGATCCTTGTTATTACACTGAGATTACATAATGGTTTTCATAATTTAGGATGATCTCCTTATTGTAAGATCAGCTGATTAGCAACCTTACCTCCGTCTCCAACCTTAATTCCTCTTTGCCATTATAAGGGAACATATTCACAAACTCTAGGATTAGGATGTGCATCTCTTTAGAGGACTATTAATCTGTCTATCACAGTGTACTACCTAGTAATCTATACTGAACAGGAGTGACTCCAAGTGGGGTTCAACAAAAGAATCACTGAGAAGCCAGAGCCATTTTGGAATTTTAGGCCCCTAGCAGGCTGCTGAAGGGTTAGAATGGGAAGCTCATGGGTATTCAGGAGTTCATGGCCACTGAGAAGAGGAAGTCTGGAACAGCTGCATGAGTCCTTGTGGATTATTATTATTATTATTATTATTTTTTGTGGCTATAGGGTGTTTTTATTCAGTGAGAAAGTATTTGAGGGCATTGGAGAGTTGGGGACCCGTGGGTCAGATTTGGTGATGGGCTCTCCAAAGGGCCAGCATTCTGAGGCTCTGCTGGATGAAGAGGAAGATGGAAGTGAATAAGGAGATGAAGAACTATTGGAGGTCTGGTCAGTAAAGGGCAGTTTGCGGTGCAGGGTTCTGGAGCGCCAAGGATTTAAGAAGGTAATAATGTGGATCTTAAGCTATTCTTACTGTGGGCATTAATCCATGATTAGTCCGTCTGACTAAATGGTGAGGTTCTTTGCTTTTGGCAATCTTAGCATACTGACTTACTAATGTTAGTAAGGAACACAGACTTGATTAGAGTTCTTATCTCACTTAGCTTTTGTGAGATCTTAGCCTCAATTTAGAACTGTTTTGAGGATTAAGTGAGGCAACATAGGTAAAACACAATGTGAGGTATGTAAGTATATTACCTTGGTTTGCTGATTAGAAACCTTGGAAATGGGCCGGGCGTGGTGGCTCACGCCTGTAATCCCAGCGCTTTGGGAGGCCGAGGTGGGAGGATCACAAGGTCAGGAGATCGAGACCATCCTGGCTAACAAGGTGAAACCCCGTCTCTACTGAAAATACAAAAAAAAAAATTAGCCGGGCGTGGTGGCGGACGCCTGTAGTCCCAGCTACTCAGGAGGCTGAGGTAGGAGAATGGCATGAACCTGGGAGGCGGAGCTTGTAGTGAGCCAAGATCACGCCACTGCACTCCAGCCTGGGCAACAGAGCGAGACTCCGTCTCAAAAAAAAAAAAAAAAAAAAGAAAAGAAACCCTGGAAATGGCTAGGTGTGGTGGCTCACACCTGTATGTAATCCCAGCACTTTGGGAGGCCGAGGTGGGTGGATCATGAGGTCAGGAGATCGAGATCATCCTAGCGAACATGGCGAAACCCAGTCTCTACTAAAAATACAAAGATTAGCTGGGCGTGGTGGCGCGTGCTTGTAGTCCCAGCTACTCGGCAGGCTGAAGCAGGACAATTGTTGGAACCCGGGAGACGGAGGTTGCGGTGAGCTGAGATGGCGCCTCTGCACTCCAGCCTGGTGACAGAGCGAGACTCTGTCTCAAAACAAACAAACAAAAAAACTCTGGAAATCATCTCTATATTTGTTGATTTTTAAATGGTTGAATGTATTAGAACTCAATAAACACTTGGCTTTTTTGGGGGGGTCTTGGCAGGGATAGTGTGGGAGTGAAGTAGAATGTTATTGTATATACTCTGAAAACACTGAAAAAGATGAAAGGGTTTTTTGAGGTAAAATGTCTGAGACCTACTGCAGGAAAGGAAGTGGGATTCATTTGGGCAGGTCCACCACCATGCAGGTCCAGAGACGAGCCTCAGGGGAAGTGTGTTAGAGAGAGAGCTTGAGGTGGGCTCTGCTCCCCACCTTCCCTGTTCCCTGTAGCCTCTGTGGCTGCTTCCAGGAGCTGGGGCCATTATGTACGACTCAGCTCTGCCCGTGCCTTTTAATTTCCACTTACTGTAAGTGAGAATCTGGTCTGCTACTCAGTTATAATTCATTCATTTTTCAAGGCTCATAACAATGCTTTCTCTCTCAAGACTTGCCTTGCAATTTCAGCATTTTAATGTGTATTTAACCCTCTTAGTTCTTTTTATCTATCTAGCCCTTGAGGTAGGCACTCAAGTCAATTCACATTTACGTAGTGGGTCATTATCAGTGAACTAAGGAAGTTCAGAAAAGAGGATACTCAGAAATAGGGCTTTTTCCTTCCTTCCTTCCTTCCTTCCTTCCTTCCTTCCTTCCTTCCTTCCTTTCCTTTCCTTTTTCTCCTAAGCTTATATAATGTGTTTCTCATGATTCTAATCTTTTCTGAGTCACAGGCCCCTGTGAGAGAATCTGATGAAAGTCATGGACCCTCTCCCAAGAAAAGTGCACATTCACACATACTCCCACAGATCCTCTGAAACCCATTTACAAGCACCCTAGAAATCCATGGACCACAATTGAGAGATCTTTTTTGCCATAAATAAATGATAGTATCAGAGGGAATAATAGCCAATTGGTGAGGAATCTGCAGCAAGCACAGGCCAAAGAGACCTGATGTTCCTTTCTTTTCATTTTTAATGATTTCAAACAAACTTTGTATGTGCCTGAAATTTATGAAACATTTCAAGCATATAGCAAAGTAGAGAGATTTTGCATAGTGAATCATCATGTACCCGTGACTTGGCGTCAACAATGAACACACCATCTGTTTGTTTTTTTTTTTTTTTTGAGACAGGGTCTTGCTCTGTTGGCCATGCTGGAGTTTAGTGGTGCAAACACAGCTCATTAGAGCCTGCAACTCCTGGGCTCAAGCAATTCTTCCACCTGAGCCTCCAGAGTAGCTGGGACTACAGGCCCATACCACCACACCCAGCTAATTTTTGAATTTGTTGTAGGGACGAGGTTTCACTATGTTGCCCAGGCTGGTCTCGAACTCCCAGCCTCAAATGATCCTCCCACCTCTGCCTTCCAAAGCTCTGGGGTTATAGGCATGAGTTGCAGAGACTAGCCACACAATCTTGTTTCATCTATGTTCATCTATTCTCCAAATCTCAGACACATTATTTCATGAGTAAAAATTTCAGTGTGTAGCCCTAAAGATTAAAGACTCTTTTAAAACAACGACATAACTGCCGTAACACACAAGATTATTATACTGAAAAAATAGTTTCCTAATATAATCAAATTTTCATTTAGTTGTTTACATTTATGTGAGTACCTTGTAGTTTTTTAAAAAATACTTGTTTTATTTGAATCAGGATTCAAACAAAGTCCACACATTCACATTCAAGCCTGACCTTTCAAATGCTTTTGCTAATGGTTATTGACAGTGGCTCTGTTTTCTTTGGCAAGACAAAGAAAATGGATGAACAATTATGCAGTGAATTTAGGCTGTGGTTAACCAATCTAAATTAAGGAAACTAACAAACAGCAAGAAAGTTTTTCAACCTGAATTTTTGAGATGATTGACCTTGCTCTTTATATTTTGCAGTTACAATTTTAGAGAAGTCAATCATCTCTCCTACCCTCCCTCCCTCTGTTCCTCTAGATTCCCACTGTGTTCTCTGCTATGTCAGGTGTCTGAAGACAGTACCAAGTATTATAATTAATTGATTCCTATCCTCTGGATATTAAAAACCAGTAGGGGAGCCAACATGAATAATTATTCATATATCTAATTATTTATATATATAGTTTTATGAGAAAACATCTGATCAATTATCAAAGAGTTTATAGAACTAATAAGCATCCATTGAAATGTATGGGACACTTACCATGTGCTGGACGTTGTACTGGGTGCTGGGTAGATACTGATGAATATGAGACTCAGTACCTATCCTCCTAGAACTTTTGAGGGGACAGAATCTGGATTTTGCTGATTGTATTCCCATGGTGTTGTTTTTCAAGGAACTGTTTTACTGTACATTCAGTAAATTGGTATTTGGATTTAGAGGCTTGATCAGATTCAGGGACAATTTATTTGGTAAGATTACCTCATGGGTGGTGATATGGTCTCCCATTAGGAGGCATACAATGTCTGATTGTCTCTCCTTTGTGATGTTAGTGGCTGTTGAAAATCAGTGCAATCCATTAGGGATTGCAAAATGATTTTGTTCCATCATTCCCTTTTCATTTATTCTCTTCCATAATGAGAAGCTTTTCTCATCTACTCTGTGGTACCACTCTATGGTATAATTTATCTAGGAAAGCCCAGATAAATTATTTGCCAGTTTTCAAAGTAATGAGTTGGTTTATTAGTGTTATCCTCCAAATGTGACCAATTAGTTAACTTTAAAAGTGACCTTGTGAGGCCAGGCGTGGTGGCTTGCGCCTGTAATCCTAGCACTTTGGGAGGCTGAGGAAGGAGGATCACTTGAGCTTAGGAGTTCGAGACCAGCCTGGGCAACATAGTGAGACCCCCCCCCCCAACTCTACCACCTCTCTATTTTAAAAATAAATAAATAAACAAAATAAAAGTGACCTTGTAAAGTGAACTCATCAATCTTAACATATTGACATGGTCAATCTGTTGTAGGCATTACCCTACTGATGCTCAAATTGTCCTATTTTTTGGCAAGAGACCCCTTTAAATTGGCTCCTGAGTCCGTTGGACACAACCCTAGTTGTCTTCGAGTGCTTCCTTACTATCTAACGTAATAAGATGTTTTAGACTTACCTTGTACATTTCCTGGCTGGGACCTATGACCAGCCATTTCTCCAAGGAGCTCTGATTCCTTTTATTACAACATGGTATTTTTTTATATATGCTTTTATTTTTCCGTGATTACAAACACAACTGAATATCAAATGCACAAAGTAAGAATTATACGGGGAAAAAAAATCAGATACGTTCATATATATATGACCTTTTCAAGGCTATTTCCATCCAGAATAACCTTGGTTTGCCAGGGCCAATAGAAAGAAGTCACAAAATCGCCTTTAGTCAAATTTGTGTGTTTGCTTTCTTCTATAATTCCAATACCTCCACCATCAACGACTTGAGATAGCTGCCAAGGTGTTATATAATCAGTGCCAGTGTCTTCATTCATTCTACAACGAAGGCTGTCACTTCACACTTGGAAGGTTGCACAGCGGCCAGGCAGAGGTGCTCCTCACTTCCCAGACGGGGCAGCCGGGCAGAGGCGCTCCTCACTTCCCAGACGGGGCGGCCGGGCAGAGGCGCTCCTCACTTCCCAGACGGGGGGCCGGGCAGAGACGCTCCTCACTTCCCAGACGATGGGTGGCCTGGCAGAGATGCTCCTCACTTCCCAGACGATGGGTGGCCGGGCAGAGACGCTCCTCACTTCCCAGACGGGGCGGCCGGCAGAGCGCTCCTCACCTCCCAGACGGGGTGGCCGGGCAGAGACGCTCCTCACTTCCCAGACGGGGCGGCCGGGCAGAGACGCTCCTCACTTCCCAGACGATGGGTGGCCTGGCAGAGACGCTCCTCATTTCCCAGACGATGGGTGGCCGGGCAGAGACGCTCCTCACTTCCCAGACGGGGCGGCCGGCAGAGGCGCTCCTCACTCCCAGACGGGGGGCCGGGCAGAGACGCTCCTCACTTCCCAGACGGGGCGGCCGGGCAGAGACGCTCCTCACTTCCCAGACGATGGGTGGCCGGGCAGAAGCTGTAATGTTAGCACTTTGGGAGGCCAAGGCAGGCGGCTGGGAGGTGGAGGTTGTAGCGAGCCGAGATCACGCCACTGCACTCCAGCCGGGGCAACGTTGAGCACTGAGTGAGCGAGACTCCGTCTGTAATCCCAGCACTTGGGGAGGCCGAGGCAGGCAGATCACTTGAGGTCAGCAGTTGGAGACCAGCCTGGCCAACACGGCGAAACCCCGTCTCCACCAAAAATACAAAAACCAGCCGGGCGTGGTGGTGTGCGCCTGCAATCCCAGGTATTCCGCAGGCCGAGGCAGGAGAATCACCGGAGCCTGAGGCAGGGAGGCTGCAGTGAGCGGAGATTATGCCGCCGCACTCCAGCCTGGGCAACAGAGGGAGACCGTCAGAAAGAGAGAGGGAGGGAGGGAAGGAGGAAGGAAGGAAGGAAGGAAGGAAGGCAGGCTACAAAATGGTATTTTAAGAAACTATAATGTAGGTACTAATTATACTCATTGCTACTGATTGATCATTTTTTTCTAAGCCTTTGAGTGGGCGGAGCTAGAAAATATAAATTTGTAAATTTAAAAACATTAAAAATAAAAACGCATTGTATATTATTGTTGATACTTCTAATTCAAATTTAGGACTGCATGGCTCTTATTTACCTTTTGTCTTAAAACTGTATCTCCTTTCTCCCTTGCCGAGAATCCCAGTCCTCAGCCGCATTGGGAGTGACAGAATAAGTTCACATAGCCACTCATTTGTTTTATCTCACAACACACAACAAGCCTCAGAATACTAACACCAACACTACAACCAACAATAGGATAACCAAAAAGCAGTTTCAGATCTTTTAAAATTCTTCTTTGTCCTTAGAGTATATGCCACTAAGGATGTTCAGTCAGTTTATTATGTTTTAATGTTACTTAGAATAATTTCTCTTGGAATTTATACCATCAATTTGACCTTTGTTTTCATTTTTTTTTTGTTTTGGGGAATTACTTTAAAATTTTTAATTTTACATTATGTAAATTATTTACAAAATAAGGCATATTCAAAAAAGTCTAGCTTCTATCTTTGTCTCTTCCACCTTATTCCCTCCCTCCTCTCTAGGTAACTATTTAAAAAAATCTTTTGTGACTTTTCTTCTTTTATTTGTTATTTATTTATTTATTTATTTATTTGAGATAGAGTCTCACTCTGTCGTCCAGGCTGGAGTGCAGTGGCGTAATCTTGGCTCACTGCAATCTCTGCCTCCTAGGTTCAAGCAATTCTCCTGCCTCAGCCTCCCAAGTAGCTGGGATTATAGGCGTGCACCACCACACCCGACTAATTTTTGTATTTTTAGTAGAGATGGGGTTTCACCATGTTGGCCAGGCTGGTCTCGAACTCCTGACCTCAAGTGATCTGCCTGCCTTGGGCTCCCAAAATGCTGGGATTATAGGCGTGAGCCACTGTGGTCGGCCTATTTGTTTTAAAATGTAAGCAAACACTTATGTTCCAACACCCTTTCTTAGATAAAAGGTAGCAAATTATACAGTTTTCTCCATCTTGCTTTTTAAACTTAATATTATATTTTGCATATTTTTCCATGGTAGTAATAATATATAATTTTAAATGTCTATAAAGCTAATTTAATAGATAAAATGTCCTAAGTAGATATTAGACTATTTTATTTACTTCCCTAAAAGTTTGTTTATTCCAGTTGGCCTCAAAAGCTTTATTCGAATCTTCCCATTGGGAAAATGGATTGCCTTGTGTTCAGAGTTGTCTTTTTTGGGAGCATAGATGATAACTACAAAATAGTAACTTTGGAACAGTGAGCTGGAAACTTGAGCGGGATCTAGAAGGAAGGTGATATTGTTTGGCTATTTGTCCCCACCAAATATGTTGAAATGTAATCCCGAATGTTGGAGATGGGGTCTGGTGGGAGATGTTTGGGTCATGGGGGCAGACGCCTCATGAATGTCTTGGTGCCATCCTCACAGTAATGAGTGAGTTCTTGCTCTGAGTTCACACAAGATCTGGTTGTTTAAAAGAGTCTGGGCCCTCCCCTCTCTCTTGCCCCCTGTCTTGCCATGTTATACACCAGCTTCCCTTTTGCCTTCTGCCATGATTGTGAGCTTCCTGACTCTCTCACCAGAAGCAGATGCTAGCACCACACTTCCTGTACAGCCTGCAGAACTGGGAGCCAAGATAAACCTATTTTCTTAATAAATTACCCAGTCTCAGGTATTCCATTATAGCAACGCAAATGGACTAATACAGGAGAGGTGGGGATTTAATGTGCTGGAGAGTTTGGGGAAATGGCATGTGAGATGACTAGATGACCTGACAATATGAGCAAGGACATGAAGGTGGGAATGTGCACAGTGCTCTCGGGATCAGTCAGCTTGGCTGGAGTTGCAGGTTTGAGAAGGGAAATAGATTGTCAGGGAAATCAGCTAAGAGTTTTTTTGAAATAATTCAGAGTCTTGTGATTCAGGGTATTTATAGGATAGGTGCCATTATATTCATTCTTTTAAAACATTTAATTTTTATTTTGAAATTGACAAGTAATATTTAAGTAATATTGTACATATTAATTGGGGTGCATAGTGATGTTTCAATACATGTAATGTATAGTGATCAGATCAGAGTAATTAGCATATCTATCATTTAAAACATGTATTACTTCTTTGTGTTGAGATTACTCAATATCTTCCTTCTAGCTGTTTGAAACTCTATATTGTAGTCATCCTACTATGGTATAGCACACTAGAACTTATTCTTCCTACATAGTTGTAATTTGTTATCCTTTAGCACATCTCTCCCTACACTCCTCCCCTTGCCTTCCCAGCCTCTGATACTCTCTGTTACATTTCTTACTTCTGTGAGGTCAATGTTGTTTAGCTTCCACATATGAGTGAGAACATGCAGCGTTTAACTTGCTGTTCCCGGATTATTTCACTTAACATAATGTCCTTCAGTTCCATCCATATTACCACGAATGACAGGATTTCACCCTTTTTATGGCTGAATAGTATTCCATTGTGTATATATGCCACATTTTCTTTATCCATTCATCTGTTGTTGGACACCTAGGATGATTCCATATCTTGGCTATTATGAATAGTGCTGCGATAAACATGGGGATGCAGTTGTCTCTTTAATATAGTGATTTCCTTTCCTTTGGATAAATGCCCAGTAGTGAGATTACTGGATTAGATGGTAGTTCTGTTTGTAGTTTTCTGAGGAACCTCCACTGTTCTCCACAGTGGCTGTACTAGTTTATATTCCCACCAGCAGTGTATAAGGGTTCTTTCTTCTTCATATCCTTGCCAGCATTTGTTATATTTTGTCTTTTTGATAATAGCCATCTTAACTGGAGTGAGATGATACCTCGTGGTTTCGATTTGCATTTCCCTGATGATTAGTGATGTTGTGCATTTTTTCATATATTTGTTGATTGTTTGTCTTTTGAGAATTGTGTATTCATTCTTTTAACAAAGATTTATTGAGCACCTATTATGTGAAAAGTCTGTGCTAGGTGCTAGGATACAGTGGTGAGGAAGATGGACATAGTTCCTTCCTCAAGGAACAGAGGAGACTTTTTTTATTTTGTTTGAGACAGAGTCTCTCGCTCTGTTGCCCATGCTGGAGTACAATGGTGTGATCTCAGCTCACTGCAACCTCTGCCTCCTGGGTTCAAGCGATTCTCCTGCCTCAGCCTCCCGAGTAGCTAGGACTACAGGCACGCACCACCACACCCAGATGATTTTTTAATTTTTAGTAGAGATGGAGTTTTACCATGTTGGTCAGGCCAGTCTTGAACTCCTGACCTCAGGTGATCCACCCACCTTGGCCTCCCGAAGTGTTGGGATTACAGGTGTGAGCCACCATGCCTGGCCGAGACATTTTATTACTAAGAGAATTGCAGTGTGCTATGAGGGTATATAAATGGGGGACCTAGCTTAGTTTGGAAGTGGGGGTGGGTAATCAGGAAAGGCCTTGAAGTAAGTGTGTTGAGGCTGAGATCAAAGAGATGATGATCTCTTTGATCATCATCAAAGGTGGGGGGCGGGTGGTGGGAGTGGCAGGGAGAGAATGGTAGTTCCAGGAAGAGACAGCAGCACTAAGTAAAGAAGGTGGGTGTGGTTCCAGAACTAAAAAAAAAAAAACGCCTAATATGATTTAAAGGGTTGGAGCATGTAGGGAAGAGTGGATGAGAGATGAAAATTAATTTTTTAGAGAAATTGCAAAGGAAGAAAGACTTGGTAAGAAAAGGGAACTAACTACCTGAAGGCATATGGTAGGCACTCATACATGTGGAATGGATGAATAAGTAACTTTGAAATTTCACTTGTGGGCTAATAAATGATGGTGCCATTGGTAGGAATAAACAAAGGAGCACAGGGTGTTAGTTTTGGAAGGAAAGTTAGTTGGGTTTTAGACACGTGGTTCTTGAGGTGTGGCATCCTAGTGGCTTATCAATTACTGAACCACAGTTTCAGACTGCAGTTGAAATTGTAAGTCACAAGTGAGGAAAACAAAGAGTAGAAAGCTCTTTCTTGGAAATTATGGTTAGAGGAAGAAAAGGACTAAGGATGAGACAGAGGAGGCCTGATAAGAGGAGCAGGATGGAAAATTTCAAGGACAGCGTGTGGTAAACAGGCCCAAATGCTGCAAAGAGGCCAAGGAGACCAATCTGCACCAAAGGGGACAACCTGCTTCACTGCACTTGCAAAACGCCAGCATGTTATACAGAGGCGTAGACGGCGTGGGGAGATGGCAAAGGTGAGATTTACAGCCACAAGACCTGGGCTTATGACACGTCCTAGTGATCCCAGCTGCTCTGGAGGCTGAGGTAGGAGAATTGCTTGAGCCTAGGAGTTCAAGGCTGTAGTGAGCTATGATTGTGTCACTGCAATACAGCCTGGGTGACCCATTCTCTCTCTTTTTTTTTTTAAGACCTAGGCTCAGTCCTAGCTCTGCCTTTTATGACATTTGTGACCCTGGGCCATCATTACTTAATGTTCTCTGAGTCTCAGTCTGCTCATTTATAAAATGAGAAAGAGAATGGCTACCATATTTGCGTCTAAAAGGTATTGTGAAGTTCACATGTAAAAATACATGTAAACCATTGTGTTTTCCCCATAAGTATCTCAAAAGGATCTGGCATACACAAGGTTTGTATATTTGAATGAGGTATGTGTATTACTGTGACTACTTATTTGTGTTTAAACAGAGACCAGATGAAGAAGCTGTGGTGGATCAGGGTGGGACCAGTACAATTCTCAACATTCACTATGAAAAAGAAGAGCTGGAAGGTAAGAATTGCCATGCTGTGTGATCAGGGAAATTGGTGAGGGGCAGCCTGGTGTGGGAAGACCTGGCTCTGTGTCCTAACTCTCTCACTAGCTGTCAGACCTTGGGGAAAATCACTTGATTTCCTTTAGCCTCACTTTCCTCATCTGGTAAATAAAAGTGGGGATACTAATACCTGTCCTACCTTATAGGGGTATCATTAGGATCTAATTGCCCACATGGGAGATAGTGCTTTGAACACTGTGAAGTCCAATATAAATATTAACAAATAACCTGTTCTTTGAGAATGTGATGTATTCAGTTCAGTGCGTTGATTCTTGACAACTGCCTGGAAATACAAATATATATAAAGCTTAAAGAGAAAATAAAATACAAATAGTTTTAAAAACTCAGTTTGGCTATAAAACCCTATTTTTACACCATTTCCAATATTTACTGTTTCTATTCTATTTATACCCATTTCTGCCTGGTGTTTTCATCTAAACAAGAGGGAAAACAGGAACACACCTGTGACATACTCTTGAGTTCATAACATCAAAGTTATAGAAAAGCCCTGCTGAAGTGGAAAGGAAAGAAGAGGCATTTTGGATGACCGACTCTATCCAGTTTACCTTATTTCAGCTCTTCCTTTCTCTGCACCTCACCCCCAGCTCCCCACATGACCGTTGTGTGGTGTCCTGCTTTCCTTCTTCCCCTGGGGACTAGTTGGTGTGTTAGGAGTTGGACCCACACCTGGCCATGGTTTTCTAATTAGTGTTGATTCTCAGTTTCATTAGAGGAAGGCTGATGTCTAGTATCCAATATAGCTTTAATGAGAAGCCACATTTGGCTCAAAAGCCTTTGTGAAATCTCTGCAGCATCCCCTGCAATGTTGAAGGCTATGATACAGCAACTTTCTGATGCCTGAGACAGCATGTGAAATGTTCTCTCTGTACCGCCTGTTCCCGTGACAGTTTTTTCATCAAAGTTGTACAACCTCCAGAGAAAACTTGTCCTTTTGATGGGGAGAACGGAAGCTGTAGAGGCTGACTCAGCCTCTGGGTCTGTTACCATGAGAACTGATGTGGGTGGCTCTGTGGAGGTCAGTGGTGTTTGGGTATACCAAGGTGAAGTTTTCCAAGTTATTTTGACCAGATGGAAGAAGAGAAAATGTGAGTTGCAGCAGTTGGGAGGGAGGGGGAGAAGGGTGTGGAGTGGAAGGCTAACATTTGCTGAATGCCCCTTGTGTGTTAGGCATTAGATTAGGCACCTTATACAAGTTGTCCTTTTCATCTTCATAGCACCCCAGGCCGGTAGGTATCATTATCCCTATTTTACACATGAGGAAACTGCTCAAGGTCATCGAGCCTAATTGCAGGTGAGGCTGGGGAGAGAATCCTGCTCTTTTCATTCTGCCGCACAGCCTGCAAGGGAGGACAGTAACTATCATTAACCACCCAACCTCAATATCTTGCTCCATCAAATAAAATTTTTGTATGTTGCTCTTTCCTCTTCTTCTGTTCTGATAATCCTGTGGTCTCTCTACCCTCTCATTGCATCCTGGGGGCGTGTTGCTGTCAGTTTAGTTGTGCTATAGCAAGCACCACTGGACCTTTGCCCTCAGCAAGGAGATAACCATTTATGAACACTCTCGTCTACTTGGGAGTAGAATAAGAAACCTAGGCAAGCTCTCTTGAATCTTAATAACTGGTTCCATCCACGGAGATCAGCTGAGTAATTGGCAGTGGGAGCAGCTTCTCTAGATGACATCATCTGTTCTTTATGCATGTTCTACTTTGCTAAAAAAGAAAGCTGCTTGTGATGATAGCCTTACTAGTGCATAGTGTGTTGGGAGATGGTCCTTTGTACGTAGACTTTTTTGAAAACTAGAATCTTATTTATGTTAACACACAAAAAAAGCATTACACGCAAATGGTGGACAAACTAGAACCAGATCTCAGGCCTGATGTGGTTCTAGACCAGCTCTGGAGAAGAGAAGAGAGAGTTGGGATTTGCTGTAGGGTTGGCTGTGCTGTGGGTTCCACTCAGACTCACTCTGAAGGGCAGCCCTAGGTCTCAATGAGGCTGTACTCAGGGTAGTGTTATCTCTTGAAGGCATAGAATAAAACGAGTACCATTTTGATGGAACACAGAAGCAAATTGTGTTCGGATCAATATGCATGCCATGATACAAGGTTCTGTGGCTGCAAAAAAACTCTCCAGGTCTTCCTTCCCCTTTATTTCATAACTTCTGCCCACATAACATAAACTATAAATCATTGCCTTACCCCATTTTATTTATTTATATTAAACAGCAACCTCTAATCCAAGAATATGAGTTTTTTGTTTTTGTTTGTTCGTTTTTTGAGGCAGTCTTGCTCTGTCACACAGGCTGGAGTGCAGTGACCCGGTCTTGGCCCACTGTAGCCTTGACCTCCTGGGCTCAAGTGATCCTCCCACCCCAGCCTCCCAAGTAGCTGGGGCTACAGGCACGTGCCACCATGCCTGGCTATCCTTACCCCATTTTAAGAATATTTCTGAGATTTAGTCTGTGCACATTGTTAGAAACTTTGTAAGTTTGGGTCTTTTTGCGTAAATTAATTCTATCAGTAAGATAAGTTGCATTAAGCCATTATGTTGCTTTTTTTTAATATGTAAGAAGAGTCAAAAGCAAACATCAGAACACGTTCCAAAGATGAACTCAAGAAGAGCAATAGTCCATGATGTGCTTCAGTGGACTTTCCCAGTCCCAGAGGAACAAGAGGCAGTTGCTTTAGTTAGAGGGATGGCTTTTTCCATTTTTTCTGGCAGATCATTATTCCTGATTAACTACTAGATTAATGAACGCTGGAGTGAGTTTAAGGCCTTCTAATACATTTTTAACAGAGGTAAGAGCCATTTGGTCATATTTATAACTTTTAAAAAGGCTCACATCTGCTCAACATGTGAGATTCACCTCTGCAGTTATTGACTTTGAGTTAACCTGTAAGCCCAGAGGAGCCAAGCATCCTGTTGTATGTGCTAGTGAGCTCTGTGTGAGTGCTGGGTAAACAGTGTGCATGTACTGCATTGTACCTTGGTAGGCCCAATCTCCATCTGCAGGATACGTCAAACCTATGGTTCCTGTCCTGCTTTACATGATTCATTGCCAGTTCACTAAAGATTGCTCTCTGCATGTGTACATGTACTTATTTTTTAAAATATAGACTAAAATTACATCTTTCCCGTAATTTTTACTAAATTAGAATACTTTATTTGCACAAAGATAGTTCCAAAAGACTAGGTTTGACCTTTTTTGGAAAAAAGAATGGAGAGTTAGATGGGAAGAAATGGGATTTGGGCGAGTTGGTAGGGTAGAAGACGGGGGCAAAGAGCGGTTGAATGGCCAACAAAGTGACCACAGAATTAGTTTAATGAAGTCACTGGATGGCCAGAATCCAGTTAGATGGACTGGATTTTATTGGTGATATATGCATTTCCTAGTGTCTGTTTGTCATCTTTTCTGCCAATTTTTCTCAGAAAATCCAAATCCTTGCTTTAGAACTCCCAGACTAGAAACTGATGCCTGATTTTCTGACAGCCACTTGGTCCTTCTTAGCTCTGAACCCCTGCCGAGCTTGATTTCATTTCTGCCTGTCTCTCTGATGTTTTCAAAAGGCAGGCATTGTGATTGGCTAATGTTTGTGATAATTGATTGTACTAAAGTAAGCTTTACCTTACTTCCTACAGAACCATTCAAGGCATCTATAGGATGTCTTCCCCATTATGCCTCAAACCTACATAGTGGGAATTCAGATACCAAGCAAAACCATATATTATTCACTCAGCAAACATTTACTAAGCCCCTTCTGTAGTCCTTTTATGCAGTAATAAGTCAGGACAGTGAGAACAATTGAACCATCGTGTCTTTTCTGAAGAATGACCTAGCCTCAAATTTTGATAGGACTCGAACATTAGAACCTGGACTAGCCATCATCTGGACAAGCCCGGGAAGTCGTTTGGTCTGGCCTGCTTGTTTTACTTTAATAGTGACAGTGAGTAATTTAAACCAATAACATGAAATCTAATAATGCAGTTTCTAATATCCAATCACTGCCTCCTCAATTTCTCCTTTAAAATTAAATAATACTAGCAATATACCAGCATGAGCCCAGTGGAAGTATTTGGAATGGGCTTAAGGAGCAAGGAGGAGTAGAGGTTCTAGCCTGGCTAGTAATCCTTTGCGGGGTTTGTAGGGAAGAAGAAACCCACGGTTGGGATGGCTCTATTGAAGAACTGAAAGTCACCTCTCACTGAGGCTGTTCTTAACCTAAGTCCAGCTCTATCTAGCTGTACTAGATTTTACAACACCAGGTCATCATTTTAGAGGCCAAAGTGGTTGTTTAGTTTTAAATTTTGTTTTGTTTTGTTTTGAGGCAGGGTCTCACTCTGTCACCCAGACTGAGTGTAGTGGTGCGATCATGGCTCACCACAGCCTCCACCTCCTGGGCTCAAGTGACCTCCCACCTCAGCCTCCCAATAGCTGGGACTACAGGCATGCACCACCATGCCTGGCTAATTTTTTATTTTTTGTAGAGGTGGAGTCTTGCTATGTTGCTCAGGCTGGTCTCAAACTACTGAATGCAAGTGATCCTCCTTCCTTAGCCTCCCTGAGTGTTGAGATTACAAGTGTGGGCCACTGTGCTTGGCCAGAAGTGGTTGTTCAGGATCGAATTATGCTGTTTACAGCCCATAGATTCTTCATGACCTGCCCCTGCCTGTTTTTCTGTCCTTGTACATCTCCTTTCCTTCCCTTTTCTACCCTGCCCTGGCCCTACTGGCCATCCTTTTGCCTCAGAACCAGCTCTGCACATTCCCACCTTAGGACCTGTGCACTTGGTCTTCCCCCTTCTTGGAATACTCTTCTCCCAGGTCTTCTCATGGCCTCTCCTTCTTATCACTCAGATGTCCCCTCTAATCATCTTAAAGTCTCCCTTCTCCATCCTACCCCTTACCCTAGACACGCTAGCATTTTACCTTATTTGGTTCATAGTAATAATCAATATTTAAACGATGTATTTTTGTTTTCACTTCTGACCCCCCCCAACCAGAATATGTGTCCTCAAGACTTTGTTCTGTTCACTATTGTATCCCCAGCCCTTGGGACAGGATCTGGCACAATTACTTGACTCTAGTCTGCTGCTGATGCCATCTGGGTTGGTCTCAGTAGTGTGCTACAGGGATTTCATTAATATACCATAATGGAACATAATGAGTTAACAAATGGTATTTTATTAAGATGGTATTCAATTTAGTATTTTCACGCTATATGCTTTTTATAGTTTATACTGATAATGTCAGGGTCTGGAATCCCACATCTTAGCAGATGACCTCCTCTGGCTCTATATTTCTGTTTCTATGAAGTTGCAAGATGACTACATTATGTTCAGAGATCTGCCTGTTAAAAATGACCTGAGATATACACGAGGCAACAGAGAACTCTCCTGAGACAGGAGGGTAAGAAGTGCGATTCCATCAGATACTAAACATTTTATCCTCCTGCCTTTTAACATTCTAGTAGCAGATCTCTGATCATCTTATCCTTTAATCCTTACTGTTTGTTTTTTATTTTGCTTTATCACTTTGGAATTTGGAAAACAGATAGGGCAAATAAAAGGAGAGACAAGTAGAGAAAAGTGTTAGAATGGCACCCAAGGCACTTTAACCTGGCTTGGAAGTGGAGGGCACTATCAAGGAAGTTGAGTGCAGCCTTAGGAAACCCCATTGCTGGGAAAAGAGGAAGATAAAAGAGTTGGCAACTCTTCCCATCAAGTCTCCTTCTCGGGGAAGTCTTCCTGATGAAGCTGTCCATTCTCAGGTCAGTTAGGACTTTATCAACCTCCCCATGCCCTGGTGAGTACTTTATTTGCCCTGAACACATTCACTTTGGTTACATGTGCTTTTTGTGGCCCCTTTCAGGTCAGAGTCAGAGGCCCTCTTAGGTCAGATTATGTACTCCTGAGGAGGTCCTAAGGGCTTATGCTCTTCAGGGAGGTACTTAGGAGATATTTTATTTGCTGAACATTTATGGAACGATGACCATGTGTGAAACACTGTGCTTGATTATGTAGGCATTCTGAGAGAAACGTCTAACTTGGGACACCAAGGAGATTGCAAATGAAGAGTGGAGAATAAGAGAGATAGCTGCTTAACTTTAACGCAAAGTAGAAAAATAAGTACATGAGAAAAGCGCTAACCAAGAGTGCTGGGAATCTCTCTCTGTCTGTCTATCTATCTATCTATCTATCTATCTATCTATCTATCTATCTATCTATCTAGAGATAGGGTCTCATTCTGTCACCCAGGCTGGAGTGCAGTGGTAATGATCATAGCTCATAAGCTCACGCAGCTTTGAACTCCTGGGCTCAAGCAATCCTACCACTTCAGCCTTCCAAATAGCTAGGACTATAGGTGCACACCACCACACCTGTCTAATTTTCTTTTTTTTTTACACCTTTTGTGGAGATGAGGTCTCACTAAGTTGCCCAGGCTGGTCTCAAACTCCTGGCCTTAAACAGTCTTCCTGCCTTGGCATCCCAAAGTGTTGGGATTACAGGCTTCAGCCACTGTGCCTGGCCTGGTACTGGGAATTTAAAGGAATGAGGCAGTACATCTGATGGGGGAAATCAGAAACAATACCAAGAAGGAAGATGCATCTGCAGTGCATCTTGAATAAGTGAGCCAAGCCAGTGTCCAGAAAGCATTGGCACATTTGTGGAATGGCAGTTTGATTCTGGTAGAGAAAAGAGTATGAGGTGATGGTGGGTACAGCAGTCAAGGCCATGAAGAGGAGATGGAGTCAAAACCAGGCCATTTGGTTGCTGAGGTACATGGCAGTTATACATCTCTAGATTTTTTGCCCCCAGAATGTTGATTCTCTGTGAGCATGTGGGATTTCCACTTTTTTTTTTTTTGAGTCAGAGTCTCCCTCTGTTGCCCAGGCTGGAGTGCAGTGGTGCAATCTCTGCCCACTGCAACCTCTGCCGCCCAGGTTCATGCCATTTTCCTGCCTCAGCCTCCTAAGTAGCTGGGACTATAGGCGCCCACCACCATGCCCAGCTAATTTTTTATATTTTTTTAGTGGAGACGGGATTTCACCATGTTAGCCAGGATTGTCTTGATCTCCTGACCTTGTGATCCGCCTGCCTCGGCCTTCCAAAGTGCTGGGATTACAGGCGTGAGCCACCGTGCCCGGCTGAGATTTCCACTTTTTATTTCTCTTGAACTCGTTATTCAGTTATTGAGAGGTCTTTCATTTTATTTTCCCACTGATGTATAATTTGTACTAAAAGAAGAAAAGATTAAAAAGGAGATTGAATACTGAGCATGAAGGTCCTGAATTCATATGGGTGAGCCATGATCAGAGCTGTAACTAGGAGGATTTGTTTGCAGGGTTAATTTAATGTGAGAGACAGGAAGGGGCCCCTGCTTTGTTAAAGTGGGAGTTTTGATGGCCCTAATCTATAGAAAGTACAGTGAGGGAGAAAGGGAATGGAGTTGAAAATCTAAGGTAACGCTCAGGCTTCAAGCATAGGAAATTGAGAGAATGACAAGGCCATGAACAGAAACATGGAATGAGTATAAGACCAATTTCAGATGGAGGATGGTGAGTTTGCTTTGTGACATGTTCAATCATTGTAGATAGAGATTTGAAGGTCATTTGTAGAAGTGAACTTTGAAAACAGAAGAGTGTTTAGCACTAAAAAGAGAGAAGAAAAGGGCCAAGGACAGAAACCTGAGGAGCTTTCCTTTGGTGGCTTGTTGGGGGATGGAGCAGCACAGTCAGAGTAGTGCAAGTGAACCAGGGGAGGGCAGTGGCACCGGAGCTCAGGGAGCCCAGAGCACCCAAGTGGTTTGGATACTGCCTGCAACATGGTGGGCTCTCAAGAAAGTCTTTTGAACTAAGCTGAGAGAGGTGTAAGATGATAGAGATTTGGTGAATGAGTGGTGTGGTGTCCCTAACGAGGGAAGCTTCAGCAGAGACTGGGGTCAGAAGCCATATGCAGAGGCTGTGGAACAAGGAAGTGGTGAGGAAAGGGAGTTAGGTTGTGACTGTTTTTGGAAGTGGTTTGATAAAGAAGGAAAGAGGAAACAGCAGAAGCTTGGGAGGGTAGCACTGCTTGGGAATGTTTCTTTTTAAGAAGTCAGGAGAAACCTATGGCAGGGATGGATGGAAAGGAGAGACTGAGGATAACAGAAGCAACAGGACACCAGAGGGGTGGGAGGCAATGGGATAGAGAGTCATACTCATTAACATACCCAGCTTGGCAGAGGAGAGCAAGCCAGACTGGGGAAGAGAAGAACTTCTTCCATCTCTTCTCAGGAAAAACTGAAGTGAGGGCTGGGTGCAGTGATTCACACCTATAATCCCAGTACTTTGGGAGGCCAAGGCAGGAGAATCTCTTGAGCTCAGGAGTTTGAAACAAGCCTGGGAAACATGGCAGGACTTGTCTCTACTAAAAATCAAAAAAATTAACTGGGCGTGGTGGTACACGCCTGTGGTCCCAGCTACAAGGGAGGATCACTTGAACTTGGGAATTCAAGGCTACCGTGAGTGGTGATCATAACATCACACTTCAGCCTGGGCAACAGAGTGAGACCCTATCTAAAAAAGAAAGGAAAAAAAAAGAAAAAAACTGATGCAATGTCACCTGCTCTCAGCAGGAAGGAATGTGGATAAGGTTGTGGATTTGAAGACAGTGGCTAAGGATTAGAACAGCTCCTTTGGTGGAGGATGTGGGGAATGGGTCTGAGATCTAGAGTGCTGAGCAGCAGTAACCAGGCAGAAATGGCAGAAGACCAAGGCATGGTGCATTGGGCATGGGAGCATCAGCAGCCCCAAATTCTGGGCTCCAGTTTTGGCAGGAAGGCAAGGGAAAGCCAGGTAGAGGTGACAGAGATCTGGAAATCTGGATCAAAACAAAAGCAGGCTTATAGAAGGAATGAGGCTGGATGTGGTGACTCATGCCTGTAAACCCAGTGCTTTTGAGGTGGAGACAGTAGGATTGCTTGGGGCCAGAAGTTTGAGATCAGCTTGGGCAACGTGGTGAGACCTTGTCTCTACAAAAAATTGAAAAATTAGCTGGGTGTGGTGGTGCACACCTGTATTCCTAGCTACTTGGAAGACTGAGGTGGGAGGATTCCTTGAGCCCAGGAGTTCGAGGTTATAGTGAGATATGACCAGGCTACTGCCCTCTAGCCTGGGTGACAGAGTGAGATACTGTCTCAAGAAGAAAAAGAAGAAATAGGAGTGGAGGAACTAGGGAGGGAACACTATTGGGTCACTTATTTTCTCATGTTCCCCTCTCTTGGTACAGTATTTAATGTCTTTTTTTAACCCTAGCCTCACCCTCCTCATGACTTATAACTAGTCTCTTTTAGTACTGTTCTAGATTGTGTATGCTACAATGTAGAAAATAAAATAATGGAAGCTGATCCTAGGATGTATATGTCCTAGGCTGCTACAATTTATTCCGGGCATTGTGTTAAGCATTTTGCATGCATAACCTTATTTACTGCTTGTGAAAACTCTGAGTTTAAATACTAAGCTTTTAATATTTCTTCTTAAAGATGAGTCACAGAGAGATTAGATAAACTGTTCAAGGTCACTTGGCAAGTGAATGATGGAATTGAGTTTTGGACCCAGGTGGGCTGATTTGAGCCTTACCTGTGCTCTTAACCACTTTTCTAAACTGCCTCCTTGCCAAGACCTGCCACACTTGTCATAGAGCAACTGTATTGCCTTTTAAAAAAATCACTCAGTCAAATTGTCATTGTCATAACAATAACATCTGAATCAGCCTTTACAGTTTGGAAATCACATTATTTCTTTCAGTCTTCACAAGATCCCTGTGAAGTTTGCAGGCATGTGCAGGACAAAGGAAGAGATCTTCAACTCCAAAATCTCTGTATCTTTACTCCTGGAAGTCTTTGAAGTTTTGCTGTTCCAGAGCTGTGACCAGACCAAAGAACTGTGATATTTTTTTCTCTTAACTATGCTAGGCTTTTTTTTTTTTTTTTTTTTTTTTTAAACTAAAGGAGTTCTCTCCACAGACCTTCTGCTTCTTTCCAGGTCATAGAACTCTATATGTGGGAGTTCGGATGCCGCTTGGCCGGCAGAGCCATCGGCATCACCGCACTCATGGCCAGAAGCACCGGAGACGAGGGCGGGGCAAAGGAGCCAGCCAGGGAGAGGAAGGCCTGGAAGCCCTGGCCCACGGTAAGGGCCTTGGGAGACAGGGCGGGTGTCCATGGCCCAGAGGCATGGGGAGTCTGAGGGGACACGTGACTGACATTAGCAGCGGGTCTTGAATCTTGAGCCTTTTTGTAGGATTTCCAAAGCTTGCTTCTAAGAAGAAATGCCTGTAAGAGTCAAAAATATTTTCGTGAAAACTTCACAGTTCCGGGCGGCTGGGACTACAGGTGCCCGCCACCATGCCGGGCTAATTTTTTGTATTTTTGGTAGAGATGGGGTTTCACTGTGTTAGCCTGGACGGTCTCGATCTCCTGACCTCGTGATCCGCCTGCCTTGACCTCCCAAGGTGCTGGGATTGCAGGTGTGAGCCACCGCGCCTGGCCACATTTTTTAAATTTTAAAATATACAATTAAATTGTTATTTACTATAGGGTTATTTTTATGGTCATAATAAAAATTATATATGAGTATAAATAAAATTCATTTCTAAACTCTTAATATTTTTTCAAAATCGTTATATATTTTTGTTTGAACATGTGGCCTGTCTGCCTGCAAACACACGGACTTTTTGATTCACATAGAGTTAAATATATATTAGTCTAAAGACAAACTTTAGGTGTAAGAAAATTATGGAATAAGTGTGTGTGTGTGAATATGAGTTTGTACCTATTTTCAGAAGAAAAGAACAATATGTGAATAAAAATCATTTTAATAAGGTGGCTACTATAAAACTAAAAACCCAAAAACTGAAAGCAAATGTAAAAAAAAAAAGAAAACGTCACAGTTCTGACCCCCTAAAATCAATACCATAACAGGTAAAACCCCTTGCTAGAGAATTAGCCAATCTTTTTGATCAAATTCATCAGTTTTCCAGTTTCTTGTGGGTTTTCTTCAAGTGGTCTTCATTCATAAGTTTTTCCTCCATGAAACTACTTCTACAGAGTAGCTTTTTCTCTGAGAATAAAGAAACCTTTTTCTTCTGCGTTCGTGGTTGTCTATACATATCCCTAAAGTTGTTGGGTAGGGAAGAATGCTGTTTCTGTTCCAAGTGTGAGGCTAGAGCAGACCTTTCTCTTTGGTTGATTTCCTAGACACACCATCTCAGCGTGTTCAGTTCATTCTTGGCACCGAGGAGGATGAAGAGCATGTGCCTCATGAGCTGTTTACAGAGCTGGATGAGATCTGTATGAAAGAGGGAGAAGATGCTGAGTGGAAGGAAACAGCCAGGTGAGGCCCTAAAATGGCCTGCATCAAGATCTGCTTGGGTAGGCAAATGTGTATCCTTCAGCAAGCGACAGGCCTGCCTGCCTTATTTCTTCTTGGGAGAAGCTGTGACTGACATGGGGACTGACATTCCAGTGTCTCCTGTGGAGAATTTTGGTGTTGGCATCTTTACGATGTCTTTGGTGTTACCTATGCCAGTTGACCTGGAGCGTGGGATTGGTGAAATAACATGAGATATTCAGGGGGATCCCCTCTCATTTGTTTGGGGCTCAGAGTAAGTTTATGGGCTATCTTGGTATTATCATAGGTCTGGCTTAGAAGATGTAGCCAGGGCCACCTTGGTGGGGACCTAGTTTAGCAGACATAGCATAGGTCCAGACTTCTTCTGCAGGTGAACCATAGGGTTCAAATTCACCAGTAGTCACAGAGTTTTTGAGACTTTAACTTCCTCTGGGACAATTCAAGCTATAGAGACCCTTGGGATTATATCCAGCGTGACTGTAGGCTTCCTGAAGTGGTTGTAGAATAACTATGCTTCTCTGAGACTCAAATCCCAGAAGAGCCCTCAGGATAGCCAAGGACATGTCTAGGCTCCTTCAGTAACTGATCAGTGAACCTCACGGATGGTGCCTGAGCCTTGGGGAAGGGGCCAGATGGGTAATTAGCAACGCGTGGCTTCATCTCTCACTGAAGTAGCTCTTGCTGGATGCCTGCTGTATTGTGATGTATTGTGAATGTTATGGGTTGAGAGATTCAAACAGGCCAACTGACCTGGTACCAAGTGAAAAGGCAATTAGTCTTTTGTTATTCCATCTTGGCAAACTTTTAAAGGTCACACAAAACACTGAACGCTAAAGGTCACACAGGACAATGATAAAAAGAAAAATATCATTTTATTAATGTGATTTGTCAATGTGTCCAAATGATATAGATTAAATCTATTTTTTTAATTGTACAGGTAATGCATGCTCATTATAGAAAGTTTAAGAATAAAGATAAGCAAAAAGAAGAAAAAAATTATCTGTAATTCCACAACTGCAGGGTTAATGAGAAATATAATATTTGATGTCTTATACATGTATGTATTTGACTTTTAAAATTTTCTTTAAATAAGAATGGAATTAAACTATACTCAATCTTGCAGTGTTCTATTACCTGCTTTTTTCACTTACCAATGTACCCTGAACATATAGATTAGATTTTACAATGTTCAGTGTGACTATCCAGGTATCTTCCTCTGTGGCTCACATCGAAGATTCACTCTTAAAAATTCCTTATTTTCTATCTTTGGCATGTAGTTATTTGTAATGCTTTCAGGTGGCTGAAGTTTGAAGAAGATGTTGAAGATGGGGGAGAACGCTGGAGCAAGCCTTATGTGGCAACCCTTTCATTGCACAGCCTGTTTGAGCTAAGGAGCTGCCTTATTAATGGAACAGTCCTTCTGGATATGCGTGCAAATAGCATAGAAGAAATTTCAGGTAAGGTTGGGGAAGGGAAAACAGAGAAACTTTCTTATAAATCTAAGAAGTGTGGGAAAAAAAAGAGTGTAGTGTGACAGAAAGAATACAGTGGGTTGTGTGTCCTTGGGCAAGCCACAACCTTCCTGGCCTCAATGTCCTTGGCTATGGGAAGGGTTTCAGGCTAATAAACGACTCTACCTACTTCACAGGTGTATTATGGTATTCAAATGACATGGTGTTAAGCTTCCATTTGTCCTGTTTATTCAGCAAATGTTTTATTTTGTACCTGCTATATACTTGATAATGTGCTAGGCATGGGGGAATAAAGTCCCGTAGGGTGCAGTGGCTCACACCTGTAATCCCAGCACTTCGGGATGCCAAGGTGGGTGGATAACTTGAGCTCAGGAGTTCCAGGCCAGCCTGGTCAACATGGTGAAACCCTGTCTCTACAAAAAATACAAAAATTAGCCAGGCATGGTGGCTCATACCTGTAGTCCCAATTATTCAAGAGGCTCAGGCACAAGGATCACTTGAGCCTGGCAGGTCAAGGCTGCAGTGAGTCAAGATTGTGCCACTGCACTCCAGCCTAGGTGGCAGAGTGAGACCCTGTCTCTTAAAAAAAAAAAAAAAAGTAAAAGAAAGAAACGGTTCCTACCTTCAAGGAGCTCACCTTCAAGTGGGGGAAATAGCCATGGAAATAACAATTAAAATAAGTGCAACGACAGAGACATGATTGATAATAATTAGAGAAAGGGGCAACTGGAAGTTGTGTGGAAAAAAGGAGTAAAGAGAATTAAAGACTTTAAAATATAGCATCTAGGGCAGATATTCAGGAACTTGAGCCAAAGTGCCCCTACCTCTTCAGTAAGATGTGAAGGGGAGATATCTGATTGTTCTTCCTGATGTGATTGAGTGTTAAGTTATTATGTTTGGGGCCTGGATGGAGAAACATCTGGACGCATGGGGGAGTTTTCTCTTGAATTGGTTCTGTTTGGCTGGACAGTTAAAAAATATTTCTCCAAATCTTTCTCTATTTCAAGTATCCAAGTCATTCTGTCTCTCTGGGATCATAGGAGGACCCAGGGGAGGGGTAAGCACTGATGGGACATTGGTGCTTTTTCAGGGAGGTACCCCAGAAGTATCACTCTGACTGCCTGGGAAAAATGAAATTCTCATGTTCATCATTGGAGTCACATTTTGCTTACTTTTGACTATTTGTCTGAAATCCCTTGAATGTTCCTTAAAAGGTTGTTTGTTAGGGAGAAGAATCCCTGGGAGCTATTGAAGCTGTTTAAAACTCTTTGTAAACAACAGCAGTCACTGGAGAGTTTTGGACAGGGTAATGATCAATCAGATTTTGCATATTAGAAAGATAATGATGGCAGCAATATGGAGGGTTAGTTGATGGGAGAAATGCATTAGGCTATTTCAGTAGTTCAGGTGAGGTTACCTGCACTGTGGGCAGTGTCAGTAAGGGATGGATAATTTTTCTTCTGTTAACTTTAAGTGATAAGAGAGACAGGAGGTGATAGAGGGAGGCATGAGGTGGATGTTCTTTTTTTTCCCCCAAGATGAAGGGTCTTGAAGCATGATTATAATATAGGGGGAAGGAACCAATGAATATAAAGATTAAAAATACAGAAATATGGCTCTTCAGCTTGAAAATTAAATAGATTTTCCTCATTTATTGCTTGGATAGTCATGAATAGAATTAGAAATTGAGGATAGTTTGAAGTTTTTGGGAGGCTTTTGAAGTAGTGCGTAGGACTGAAGTTAAAGTGCTATGATTCTTCACATCAGATACCTAATATATTCATAATATTTTAGGGATACGGATAGGTAAAGTGCATAAAAGAAAATCAGCACTGTCTCTATATCATCTCATTTAATTTCCCACAACAACCTTTTAACAGATAATATGAGCTCCGTGTTACAGATGAAGAACTGAGGTATAGAGAGATTATATACCTTGCTCAAGATCACACAGCTAGAAAGTGGTAGAACAGGGAAACAATGTGGGCCTTTAACTCCAGAACCCATACTGATAACTGCTATGTTTACTGCTACTTAACGCTAGGTATTGAGATGTTTTCCCCCCTCAAATCTGTTGGGCTTGATAGGTTTAAATGTGATGCTTGGTGGTAATTGTCTGGGGTGAGTGGTTAGTTAACTTAATTTTTCTTATAGATTCCTCTTCCAAGTAGCCCTTTGGAGTTCTACAATTATAGTTCTTCTTGACAATTACAGCAATGTTAAAATCTTGGCGGAAGGGAATGTAGGGGAAATTTGGCAGATGACAGAACAAAATAGGTAATAATATGAGCTTTCAAATTATACAGTCCTGAATTTGAATCCCAGATGTGTAAACTGCTAAATGTAAGACCTTGGAGAATTTTCTAGCATTTGGGCCTTAGTTTCCTCATTTGTAAAAATTGTTGTACTAGTGCTCAATAGTTTCTATGCCCAATAATAATAATTTGTTACATGAATAAAGTATAACTTTTCACAATCACTATCATCAAATGGCACTTTCAGACAGGAAGCTGAAATTGCACCTCAATGACCCTAGTGGAGCTGCTTCCCCCTACTCCATGCCCTTTACTCCACTCCACCTGATGTTGGCCTCCTTGGGTTCATTAACCCTCAGTCTGAGTGTTCATGTGAGTGTCTACTTTCCAGACCTGATCCTGGATCAGCAAGAACTGTCCAGTGACCTGAATGACAGCATGAGGGTTAAAGTGCGGGAAGCCCTTCTCAAAAAGCATCATCATCAGAATGAAAAGAAGAGAAACAACCTCATTCCCATTGTTCGCTCCTTCGCTGAGGTTGGCAAGAAGCAGTCTGATCCTCATTTGATGGATAAACACGGTAAGATTATTAGGTGATTTTTCTCTCTTTATTAATAAGACAATGGGAACTAGTTGGAGATGCTGACTTACTAGGGGTAGGGGCTGTATTTGTCTAATATGTTTCCATGTCCACTTAGGCACTTAGTACTTTTTGGAGACTGGTAAGATTGGTGGCTGGGACTGGTGCCCATCTCTCTCTCACGGCATTCCTCAGGTCTCAGCGGACCCAAGGTGAGGGACTTATGCCCCAGGGTGGCCTCAGAACTGATGTAGCTTTTGAGAGATAGCCACATTGGGGACAATTTGAGACCTGAGAAGGTAAACTAGAGCTTTTTAGGAGCAAACAAATATCTTAGATTAGGGAGGCAAAATACAGTAGAGTAGGCTCTGGAGTCAGACTTGTAGGCTTGTGATTGTGGCTTTACCACCCACAAAATGTATGACTTTGGGCACTCTACTAAGCCTCTTTAAGTCTCACTTTCTTACCTATAAAGTAAGAGTAATAATAGGACCTACTCCACAAATTTATTGTGAACTTCAATAAGTTAATCCATGTAAGGCCCTTAGCCAGATGCATGGTGGATTATAATCACTCAAAATTTTGGCTACTGATTGGTTCCTTTTCCTGTGGCCAGGAAGGGCCTCGTCTACATTTATTTCCTGGTCTCTACTCATATTGAATCACCATGTGCAGGGGATATGCCTGGGAATCTATATTTTTGAAAAGTTTTCCATAGGGGTCTCTCATATGCATGTCTGGTGAAGGAGTACTGCCTTAATAGAGAAATAAAAGAGTGTCATAATGTGTTCAGAAAGAAGGTGCAGAAGTAGCAAGAGCTCTGTCCTTCCCTTACCACTAACTAGTAGATAAGGAGAAAGATGTGTGTGGGTCTTGACTTCATAGTCATCTTAACCTCTTTTCTATGTAGGCTTTGCAGGAGAAGGCAGAACCAACTGATGATGGGTGGGATGTGTCAGAAGGGGAAAAGGGCAGGGACTCAGGATTTTGTTTGATTTTCTCCAAATAGGTCAAACCGTTTCTCCTCAGTCTGTTCCAACTACAAATCTTGAAGTAAAAAATGGAGTGAATTGTGAACATAGTCCTGTGGATTTAAGCAAGGTGAGCAGAGTGGTGGGAAGTTGGCTTCTAGGCCTAAGGTTCTTTTTAATGGAATCCAGAGTTTAATTGCTGGAATCTGGGTAAGGTTTAGTGTTTCAAGACTCTTTCCCTAAGACTAGAGCCCTTTCTGCATAAAAGGAGGCCCAACTGTGCATGTCTTTTCCCTTCTACTTCAGCCTGGATGAAGCTGACTCAATAGTTTCTTTCTCCAGATTCAACATACTGAAAACTGAGACTAGCTACTTAGAATCTTCCCTAAAACAGATCTCTTGATTTTTCAATTATTTTTTTGGTACCTGGTCTCCAGCAGTTCCTTCTCACCCCCAGGAGTTTTGCCAAAACAATATTTTGGATATCTATTTAGAGACAGATGTCTCCTAAAACTAACTCTTGGTTGAAGCTCTCCTTGAGGATTGTCACTTTGGTATCTGAGGCCTTCTGTAGTAGCAGTGTCTCACTGCAGCTTCTGGTCCAAGCCATGGTCTCCCTGCCTCCAGCCTCTCCTTGCTCTGGTCTATCTTTGACATTGTATTTCTAAAACACAGATAGTGTCATGTCACTTCCTCTGCTCATAAGGCTTTCCATTTTATTTGGAAAACCTGAAACCCCCGACAAAACATTTGAGTGTTTAAAAAGGGAAAGAATGTGACCCAGAGCTTCAGAAACATTTCTCTTGGAGGAAACTTGGGGGAATGGGATTGAAATCAGAATACCTGGTTTTAAAATCCGAATCTATACCTTAAAAGCTCTGTGGTCCTGGGCAAGTCAACTTCACCTCTCTGGGTTTCACATACTTCATTTTTTTTTTCTTTAAGTGGGACGAATACAATCTGTCATATCCTCCTTCTGGGGTTTTTGTAAGAATCAAATAAAATAAGAAAACATTTGCTAACCATAAAATGACATATGAGTGTAAGGTATATTTTAGGTGATGGGGCCAGGTGCAGTGGCTAATGCCTGTAATCTCAGCACTTTTGGAGGCTGAGGTGGGTGGATCACATGAGGCCAGGAGTTTGAGACTAGACTGGCCAAAATGGCAAGACCCCATCTCTACTAAAAATACAGAAAAATTAGCTGGACATGGTGGTGCATGTCTGTAATTCCAGCTACTAGGGAGCCTGAAACACAAGAATTGCTTGAACCTGGGAGGCAGAGAGCTGTGAGCTGAGATTGCGCCACTGCACTCCAGAGTGGGTGACGTAGTGAGACTCTGTCTCAAAAAAAAGTAAATAAAAAATTTAAAAATGATATTTAAGGTAGTGGTTCCCAAGCTGTCAGATATTTCTTTTGGACTTTCAGGTAGACCTTCATTTCATGAAAAAAATTCCTACTGGGGCTGAGGCCTCCAATGTCCTGGTTGGAGAGGTGGATATTTTGGACCGTCCCATTGTTGCCTTTGTGAGGCTGTCTCCAGCTGTTCTTCTCTCAGGCCTAACAGAAGTGCCAATCCCAACAAGGTGAAGGCAAAGATAAAACTCATGCATTCTATCCGAAATTCAAATTTATGTAGTGCTGGTAGAAGAAACCAGTTAATACTGAAATTTAGAATTAATTAATTTTAGGAATGGTGTTTACAATTCAGCAGAAAAGCCAGATGTGCTGGTGTGTGCCTCTAATCCCAGCTACTAGAGAGGCTGAGGCGGGGGATTACTTGAGCCCAGGAGTTTGAGCCTGCAGTGAGCTAGAATCCTAGGATTGCACCATGGCACCCCAGTGTGGGTGACAGAGTGAGACCCTATCTTTTTAAGAAAAAAATCAGCAGTAATCTCAGAAAATTGAGGTATATTTGATTAACCACCATGAAGAAGAATTCTGAGATTTATTTCTAAGGCTATGACTGCACAGTATTTATAGCCTTGGAAATCGAGAATTGAAGACCATTCAAAGGACATAGCAAGGGCCAATAACTTGTTAAAATAGGAAGCCAAGTCTTATCTTCTCAGTTCTGTAGAGCCATAATCCAGGGAAACATCTCTGAATAAAGGTATTTGTTTCCCTTTACACAATTCTGGCATGGTTTGTATGGTTTGCAGATATGCAAACATTTGTTCAAAAGGCTATTCGTGCACTCTGAAGGTGGTGATGCTGGTGATTCAGAGCCCTGCTACTTACAGAGAGTATTCAGATGTCCAGAACACATTTAGACTCCTCTGTAAGGCTTGATCATTTCAACTTCCTTATCCCTCTCCTCTCCCCATCATTTTCTTATTAGAACAATAAGTGGAATTCAGACAACCTTGAATTTGCACCACAGTGCCATGTTTTGAAAAAGCACCTTTTCTACAGCTAGGAATTGTGTCTATGGAAACCCTAAGAAATGTAACCACATTATTGAATGATGCCACACAATAGCTTCCGAATGCCCATAGTGGAGCTATTATTAGGTCAAGGCAACTCAAAGTGCTCCTTCATTACTATCTTCTTTTTTTTTTTGAAGGTACAGTGATGATTTCTGTATGATGAGAGAGAGAAATCTTATGCTGTTTAGAGAAGACTAATGGCATGTCTTTATAGTTACTTACATAATTTCCTCCTCTGTGTGTTTTGCCAGATTTTTGTTTATCTTATTGGGTCCAGTAGGGAAAGGTCAGCAGTACCATGAGATTGGCAGATCCATGGCCACCATCATGACAGATGAGGTATGTGCAACTTCTGCTGCAGTCTTCCATCTCATAAATATTTATTGAATATTTACTTCGTGCCTGGCACTATGCTAGTTATTGGGGATAAAATACTTTCCATTGCAATGTCTGCTGGGAAGTAGTTCAGGGCACTTCTCTGAGAGCCCAGTGTGGAAGGACCAAGCTCTAGAGGATTTTTCTTCCTATGTTATCTCTCCTTTTTTGAGTAATCAAGAATGCAGAGAAATCTTTTTCTGGGGAAACTATTATTGCCAAGTAGGATATAGAGAGAAATATATTAAGGTTGGCTTAACTTTCAAGAGAAGATGGTTAATTAAATACATTCAAGCTATTTACATCAAGAAACCTCACTCCTGTTCCACTAAATGAGACCGGTTTGTATAAAGTCATGGGTATGACCTCAGGCAGTATAGTGTGAATGTCTTGACTAGTCTGTACCAAAACAACCAGACATTTTGACATTTTGACATTGAACCCACAGTGCATACTCTGGTAAGGACTGCACTGCTTGGTAAGCTGCAAAGTAGGGCTTTCAAGGCATATGCCTTAGGCGGCAGAGGGAGGTGTGGCCTGTTTTTTATCAGCTTTCTTTGACTGAGAGGCTTAATTCAGGAAGGACCTTCATTAGTAATTCCATCCAGTGTTTCCAACCTTTAAGATCAAGAAAATTTCCCTCTCAACCTGGGAAAGCTTATTAAAAAAATTTTTTTTCATCCATCTTGCCTTTCCTTCCATCTTTTGTGGAGATAACATAATTGTACGACTTTAGAATCATGTCTTATCTCTTCTTATACTAGCAGACATGTATTTAGTTCTTTTTGATGCATGTCATTTCCATGCTTGTTTTTTAAATCCTTTTATCCTTGTACTTCTCTAAGTGCTAAAGTTTTCTGCATCTCAGATCCCCATGACAGAGATAAAAATCAAGAGGTTGTATTCATTTTTCACCATATCCATTGGTGATGGTTTCATGTAAAGTTACTTTTAACTTTCCTGAGGGTTTTTTCTTCTCTGTAGATTTTTCATGACGTAGCATATAAGGCAAAAGAGCGAGATGATCTCCTGGCGGGGATTGATGAGTTCCTAGACCAGGTGACGGTGCTCCCTCCAGGAGAGTGGGATCCCTCCATTAGAATTGAGCCGCCCAAAAACGTCCCTTCCCAGGTAATGTTTGCACATCAGCCAATGTGGCTATTGTCACTTACTGACTGCCCACTATGGACAAAGCAAAGACCATGTGGGTATATGCTAAATATATCAAGATGCAGCTCTGTTTTGGTGCACCTAGAATATCAAAACAATAATAAACATGAATCTGGGCTAGGCGTGGTGGCTCATGCCTGTAATCCCAGCACTTTGGGACGCCGAGGCAGGTGGATCACCTGAGGTCACCTGAGGTCAGTTTGAGACCAGCCTGGCCAACATGGTGAAACCCCATCTCTACTAAAAATACAAAAATGAAGCTGGGCGTGGTGGTGGGTGCCTATAATCCCAGCTACTTGGGAGGCTGAGGCAGGAGAATCGCTTGAACCCGGGAGGCGGAGGTTGTAGTAAGCCGAGATGGTGCCACTGCACTCCAGCTTGGGTGACAGAGCAAGACTCCACCTCAAGAAAAAAAAAAAGAATTTGCATAGTATAAATTGGCTCAGGTGTGATGGGGTCAGTCAGGATTACCTGGGGATGAATTTTAAGCCAAATTTTGAAGGATTGATGTGAAATAGCAGAGAGAAGGGAGAATATTTCTTGTGACTACATTGTATACAAGTCATCAAATGAAAAAAGCAAGTTGTATAGAGAGAGCAAATAGAATGTCTGATATTTTTCTGACATATTAAAGATGGGAAAGGAACTCCTACTGTGTACTAGACACCAGCCAGGTGCTTTATATATGCAAATTCAGCCTTCCCAGGAACATCCCTCAAAAGATATTATTATCTCTAGTTTTACAAAATGAGGAATAAAACTATCTTCTAGGGCAAGATTTTAAGGTAAAGTAAGATTACACAGAGGCAGATATGAAACTGCAACTTAGGTCATATCTAATGCCAAAGCCCCCATTTTTCTCTTTCTAGGCAAAGCTTAGTTAGGAGTCAGGTACTATGGAACAGGAAGAGAAATTATGGGGTATGTGTGTGTGTGTTTCAGTGAAGTCAATAAACTGCATCAAGTCAGTAAGTGTATTTGAAAGCTACAAACATGGGCATTTTTGGTTGCTTTTGGGTTATCCCATTCCCACTCCCTGCTGATAGCAGGACAGAAAGATAGATGTTACCTTTACTAATTTTGTGGTCTTCTGTTAAAAGGAGAAAAGGAAAATGCCTGGAGTTCCAAATGGAAATGTTTGCCACATAGAACAGGAACCACATGGGGGTCACAGTGGGCCAGAACTTCAGCGCACTGGGCGGTAAGTCCTGGGACGTTTCACAGCGATGCTGCTTATTGGGTAGAAGTTATGTAAAGGAATGAGGCATCCTCTTTCTTTCAGCCTACTTCTCTATAGTGGGAATTTATTGGCTGAAGAATGACTTTTCAAATGGAACCACTGACTAGAAGTATTATGAATATACCAAATATCGTATTCATTCATTCAAGTTTCTCAAATCACCTACCATGTTTTGTCTCACCTCCAGTCCTTCCTACCATTGTTCCCTCTGGTTTGAACACTCTTCCCTTTCCTCATCCCCTGGCTAACTCCTACATATCCTTAGTCTCAGTTCTTGTGTCACTTCCTTTGGAAAGCCTTCTAGGACTCTCTCTGGATGAGATTAGGTGTTCCTGCTACGTAATATCACAGTATTGAGCTCTGACCTCCCTTCCCCACATTACAGCCTTTATCATACTTTATTATTATTGGTTGATCTATTGTCTTTTCTGCTAGGCTGTTTATTCCAAAAGGGCAGGGGCTCCATTATATTCCTAGGACCCAGCAGTGCCCTGAACAGAGTAGGCTCTCAATATCTGCCAAAAGAATGAATACTTTTAGAATGATGTCTGTTCTGTAGCATGGAATGGACTAGGTATGATAAATGTTGAGTGATCATTTTAGGTTAAGAAACTCCCTTAGGGTAGGAAGATAGGTACTATTTTAGGTGTATGTGCCTCAGAATAGGCAATCTACTCTTCTAGGCCAACATTTTAAGGACAGATGTCCAAGGAGGAGGTAAGTGAGGGAAGCAGGTCCCCAGACTAGGAGGTTTTATTCCCTAGGTCAGAAGGTGGTAAATGAGAATGATATTTTGGGTTAGTGTGATATCCAGAGGTGTCCCCAGAGAAGGTTGAGACTATTGCTCTGTCTCTGTTAAGCTGTGCTATGTCTAAGAAGGTTCTGCTGGGTAGAGATTCTCAGGGCAGGACTCAGATCATGGAAAGCAGCTTTTATGTCCTCTAACCCCTTGCCTTCTTCTTTTCTGCCTCCTTGCTTGAGGTTGCTTTCCTTACTCTTCTATCCTCAGCACTCTACCCAGTGGAAACTCAGAGTTGTTTTGGAATTGTGGAAAGCATTTTATTTTTCCAATCTTGGAAATTCAGGGAGAAACCAGGAGAGGAGACAGAAACAGGAGAGAATGGCACTTGACTCGCAGTGTCCTGCAGAGGAGCATGTTTTCTGGTAGGAAGAATGTATTGGAGGGTAGGGGAAGATAGCTGTGCTCTGGGAGGGAGCATTGGTGGAAGGAAGGAGTCCTTGCAATGGAAGGGCCACTGAAAAGGGGGAGCAGCCTTCCCTTTTTAAAAAACATTTTCTTTAAAGTTGGGAGAGATCTGAATTGGGTGGGGAGGCCTGGTATCGAGAGGCAGTTCAAGGGAAGCATGTGTCCTCAGAAGGGGCTCCAGGATTGAGACTCTCCTAGAGGAGGTGGTAATTTTTTCAGGAAAATGTTTTGAGTATGGATTTGATATTTCAAAATTATAATTTATCTTTTGGATATAAAGGGTGTCCATAGTTTAGGAACTTAGAGTTTGAAAGTAGTAGAATTTAGGGCAAGAAGGTTTTCCTCAAACCAATATCTGTGCAGAGATGAGATTTTAGGTTGCTACTGGTGCCAAAGAAAACAAATAGATTAGCGTCCCAGGCTTTGTGAGAGGGGGTCACTTATAATCAATTCCACCTGAGGGTTTGGGAGACCATTATATTGGATCTCAACAGTTATAAGATCTTGGAAATGGCATCTGATGTCCCCAAGAAAATCCCATATTGCCAGGATCATCATATTCTTATTCACAAACCGCAAGTATCTTAACTCACAAATTCAAATGGAGTTTGAAGGAGTTCTCCCATAATGTCATGTCAGGAACTTCTGGAATTGACAAAGCTAAAAGGAAGCTCTGGGCGATATGGGAGATGCTTCCTCTTTCTGAGCTTCTGTCATTTTTCTTAGAGCCCTTAGTAAAGGGCCTCAAGCCGTATGACCTTCCTCACATTGTAGCCCCTTAGGCAAGGTGACATAATGGCTGCATAGAGAATCACATTTCCAGGCCAGCTCTGGCCTCTTTCTCAGTCTCAAATTATGTGGGAGGTAAATGTGAGCCTTTTTTGTATATGGACATCCTATAAGTTTCTGTACTTTCCTGGACTGCACAAACTAAAACCACATTAGCCCGGGTTTTATAATTTTTCGGACTATTAGTTGTGTTTTTTTGAGATGCAAAACTGCTTTATGCGTGCCATGTTGCACAACCTTGGAGCAAGACTTGGATAACATCTTACGGAATGTTATCCTTGTTGGATGGAGAAGTATTTGAAGGCAGGGTGAAGTAGACTCTAAGAAGGTGGGAAAGGAGACAAAATTGAAATGGTACTCTGAATTCTGTATGATCTGACCCTCCAAGCCAGGGTTAAGACAGGTCTTAAACCTCCCTGATATTGACTAAGGCAGGGATGCCATAAGTAACAAAGAAGGAAATATGACTAGAGTGTTCCTAGGCCAGAAGCTCCTCAGCAAGGAGGGTGCTCTGGAAAGGGATTTTGCAGGGTAGATTTCTGTCCCTTATTGGGGATGCCACTTTTGGGAAGGGTTAATGGAAAAAAGAATCAGGAGCTGCTATCTCGATGATCCCCCCACACTTCAAACAGGTTTCTTCCAAAGCACACCAGACAAATGGATGGCTGGCCTGTTTCTAAAGCCCTCCAGGGAAGGGCTCCTTAAGTCAATGCTCCAGAGCCTAGTGACCCTCTACACGGGTAAGTCCTTTCTTGCATCAAACTTAAATTAAACTCATATCCCTGTGTGCCTCCTGCCCCAGAAAACTTGAATGTGAAGGACAGTGTTGAAAGGGAAAGGAAATCCCAAGTACAGAAAGAAGCATCCATGCCTGATGAATATCTATTGTAGATGTGCAATCGTAGTCTGATTTTATGCATGAATGAGGTATGAGGCTGACTCCATAAAGTGTTCAGAAATTATTTTATTAATTTATAGTTATACCATCCATATGAGCCTCAGATCTGTCCCCGCCTTTTAATCACTGCCAGACAGATAGATGTCTTCCCTTTCTATGGCTTCTCAAAAATCCATTTCACATAAATCTTTTGTCTGTTGCTCACAGACACTCCTCTCCTCCTGTGTCTAGGGGCTGAGTGTTCATGGCAGCATCTCAGGTAGCCTCAGTGTGTGTGTGTGTGTGTGTGTGTGTGTGTGTGTATGTGTGTGTAGGGGGTCACTATTATACAGGGAGATTCTTCTCACAGAATTGTGCTTTCCAGAGGAAGGTGACTGGTAATGAAGAGGTGATAATTGCGTGGTAACAAGATGCTATGTTAGCTAAGAACCCAGAAATACTTGAGTCTTTTCCCAGATAAATTATTGCTGCCTACACGGTTATTGAGGGGCTATTTACCTAGAGGAGAAGGCAAGACAAAAATGACACTTTATTATGAACTGAACCATTGGCCCCAAGTCCTGAAGCAGAACTCATGATTTAGGCTGGACCATGTACGTAGCTTCTTTACCTGAGCTGGGTTTGCCAGATAGGCTAAAACTAAGGCAGGTCACAAGGCTGGCTTTGCTTCTCTTCCCTAAGCCCAGACCCAGATTATGATGTTACTGCTGTAAGCTGAGGAAGGGTGAATCCCAACTATACCCACCAGAACCAGAGGAAAAGAGCAGGTGGGTGTCTGTCCTGTGTCCACCTGTACACCCATTATACTAGCTAGATGAGAGAGACTGTTCCAGGAGAAAGAGCTGGCTGGATCTTCTCCCCTGGCATACAGATCCCAGGCCTCCTCATACTCCTCCAGGCTTCTAGGTGAGAGAAGGAAAGAAAGAGCTCGCCAAGCCTCCTTCCGTGAGAGAGTAGCTTGTGTGTTTTTTAAAAATAGCTTTTTATTATAGAAAATTTCAAACCTATAAAAAAAGAAGGGAGGATACTTTAATGAACCCCCATGTACCCATCAACTATTACCAACATTTTGCCAATCTTGTTTCATCTATTTCTTCTCACTTAATTTTATTTTTATGTTTTCTAGATTATTTTAAACCAAATCACCGACATATCATTTTACCTGTAAATACTTCAGTATGCATCTCTTTAATTAGGACATTAAAAAAATTATCTTGCCATTATCAAATCTAACAAAATTAACAATCATTCTTTACATCGTCTAATGCTCAGTTCTTATTAAACTTTTTATGATTGTCAGCAACATCTTTTTAGAGTTCATTTGTTTGACATAGGAGTCAAAGTTTGCACTTGGTTATTATGTTCCCATTCTGTAATAGTCCTTTTCCTTTTTTTCTATGCCATTGATTGGTAGAAGAAGCCAAGTGATTTGTGCTGAGTGGCTCTTTTTGTTATTCACCTGACAGCCCTCACCCTGGTGCAGTGACTCCACTCTTAGAAAAAGTGATTGAATTGGGAACACATCTCCTCCTTAGTGTGGGATATCTTGGTCTTGGTCTGTCTCATCTTTGAGAAGAGGAGGGGGCCCTGAAGTCCTGCCACCAAGTCCTGTTGATTCCACCTCCTGATTAGCTCTTGAATCCATCCACTTTTCATCCTAATCTCTGCTCCATTCATCATACTCCCACAGAGTGGTCCTTCCAGAATGTATGTTTGGTTATGTCACTCCTCTGTTTATAGTTCTTCAGTAACTTGACATCCTATTAGGATAAAGTTTTAATTCCTTAAAACCATTTCTGGCCGGGTGTGATGGCTCACGCTTGTAATCCCAGCACTTTGGGAGGCCGAGGCGAGCAGATCATGAGGTCAGGAGGTCGAGACCATCCTGGCTAACACGGTGAAACCCCATCTCTACTAAAAATACAAAAAAATTAGCCGGGCGTGGTGGCGGGCGCCTGTAGTCCCAGCTACTCGGGAGGCTGAGGGAGGAGAATGGTGTGAACCCAGGAGGCAGAGCTTGCAGTGAGCCGAGATCGTGCCACTGCACTCCAGCCTGGGCAACAGAGTGAGACTCCATCTCAAAAAAATATATAAAAATAATAAATAAAACAATTTTTAAGGCCTTTTTGACTTAGCTTCTCCAGCCTTGTCTATTGGCATTCACCCTTCACACTGTATTATCCACTCATATCTCTCAGCACCTTGATCCACCAAGCACTCTCACCTCTAACTGTCACCCATGTTGGCCCCTCCCCTCTGCCTCATCTGCTTAACTACCAGTCCCTCCCTGAAGTCATGGCTGAAATGCCCCTCCCTGCTCTATGCCACCATAGCACCCTCACAATACTGCCTGTCTCCTGCACTAGACTTGGTCCTGGAGAGCAGGGCTGTTCATGTCTTGCTCATTGCTGCATCTCCAGTACCTGGCACAGTGCTTGGCACCAAGTGTCTGCTGCTACTTGTCAATTGCATGAATGAATTATTTATACACATTTCTCACAATTAAGGGGGATAGTTGTTCAGAGTAAGAAAGTGCATGTGATAGGGGCTTTTTTATCTAGAAAACATTTAATAAAACTAGCAATTTTAATACCTTAAGTTGGTTTTGCACATTTCCTCCTAACAGCTCAGAATTTAAAGTCTGAAGCTAAGACTTGCTTTCATGTTAATTTTTTTGAACTTTTTATTGAATGGATAATATGCATATCTAAATTAATTCTTTGTATGTTTAGGATATTCATTCAAATTTACCTAAGTCATACCCTCGGTCGCAAAGAGACTCTGTGCTGACCCAAGAGAGATATCTGTACTGGGGTCAAACTGAAGCCAAAGTCTTCCCTCTAAACAGAGCACGTTTGAAATGCTTTCAAATGTGTGCTGTTTCCATGCTTTTAGGGAAGAGGGACTGTGTTAGAGGCCTGTCTGTTGTGTTTCCACAGGCTATTTGGGGGCTTGGTGCTGGACATCAAGCGGAAGGCCCCCTGGTACTGGAGCGACTACCGGGATGCACTCAGCTTACAGTGTTTGGCCTCCTTTCTGTTCCTGTACTGTGCCTGCATGTCACCTGTCATCACCTTTGGGGGATTGCTTGGAGAAGCCACTGAGGGACGCATAGTAAGGACTTTTAACCACTTCTAATGACCCCAAACAAGACCTAAAATATTGTGGCGGCAGCCAAGTCCACTGTGGGGGAAATTACCTGGTCTAGGACTGAAGAGATTGGATTTTTCCTCTGAATTACCATGGTCTTCTGACATCACCCCAAAGAGCAACACAATCCTCTCTTTACAACAGACTCTCCTGCTGGAACATCAACTTCAGTAGCTGGTTGCCCAGTTGAATTTTCTGTTGCCTCAGTGATGGAAAGTGGATATATTGATGCCATTTTAAAATAAGATTTAAAATGACTCTGTATGTGAGCTTGTAGTGTGAATGGTATCACTGTGCTTTCTATATATTTTCAAATACTGAATTGAGTCACTGAAGAATAGGAGTTAGTTAAGGAATCATGTGTCAATGGATCTGGGCACCTGAATTATTAAAGTAGTATCTGTTTACAGGAGTATTAGATGGTGTGTACACATCACTCTTGCTAAGATGAAATACAAGCAAATGGCCATCAAGGCACACAGGACAGCAAAGTCAGGAATGTAGCTAAGCCAACATTACTCTGTACTGATGGGCTATGGACTCAGTGATGACTTTTTTTCCTCTCAGAGTGCGATTGAATCCTTGTTTGGAGCCTCCATGACTGGGATTGCTTATTCCTTGTTTGCGGGACAGGCTCTCACCATCCTGGGAAGTACTGGACCAGTGCTTGTGTTTGAAAAGATTTTGTTCAAATTCTGCAAGTAAGACATTTGTTTTTCTGAAAACTCTAACCAGATTTAGTGATTATGCTGCCAGGATTAAATGTCAGGGTTCTACTCAGTACAGACAGGCAATATCATTTTGGATTGTAAGAAACCTGAAAGGAGACCATCATTTGGTCTGTTGTCCTGCCCCCAGGTAGCACCATACCCAAAATAGCAGATCTCCTATTCTTAAAGAACTTGATTAATATTCCTCAGCCATTATTGAAGTCTTGACTTTTTATCTTTAAAAAGACTTTCCCTAGCTAATTCAAACTTCTCCATTTCCATTGTGAGTCAATTTTTAATTTGGCCTAATATCTTCCCCCTGCTTTTTTTTTTTTTTTTTTTTTGCTAGTGATTTTTTTTTTGCTAGTGGGGCACAAGAGTGCTCTGGTTTCCCTACTTTTCCAATACGATCTTTTCCTTTTTCCTTTTGTATTTCAAGTAGCAGCTCATGGGACTATGGCCAGCCCCTTTTTTTCTTAACTGCAAGAATAAGATCATAATTACATTAAGTAGTAATGGCAGGAATGTATATGAGACAATTTCTTTTTTCAGTTTTCGTATCCTTGCCCATATCCTGTGAGGCAAATCTGTATCATAACTGTGCCAGAGCATTATTTAGAAGTAAAATACAATCAGAATTAGGGATAAACTGGGTTCCAGTGCTGGTTTAGATGAGATGAATTCACCACATTTCTGACTCCTTGTCTCTTAATGCCATCCATCCATGCGTTCTGATGAACTTTGGTCTTGTTTCAGAGACTATGCTCTTTCATACCTCTCCCTGCGAGCTTGTATTGGACTGTGGACCGCTTTCCTGTGTATTGTCCTTGTGGCAACTGATGCCAGTTCCCTTGTCTGCTACATTACCCGTTTCACTGAAGAAGCATTTGCCTCCCTAATTTGCATTATTTTCATCTACGAAGCAATAGAAAAACTGATTCACCTGGCAGAGACCTACCCCATCCACATGCACAGCCAGCTGGACCACCTTAGCCTCTATTAGTAAGTGTGCTTTCTGCTTATTTTTAAAAATTGAGCAAAGGGCCTGAGTTTAATTGCTGATGTAGAGTGCTAGGCAGTGCTTACAGCTTCTGGTCAAGAAGTGTCTTGCCCTTTGGGAAATGGATCTCAGATACGGACAAGGAGTATTGGAGGGCTGCCAGAGGAGAACAATCAAAATTGTTGACAGAGAAGATCGACTAGAAGTGAAACACAGAGGGGACTCAAGAAATGCTTTCCAGACCATGTCTTTTGGTTCTAGGCACTGAAACAAAAATGGGCTGCAAATGTAGCAGGGAGAATTTGAGTTAGTTATGGGGAGGAACTTCTTTTGCAAGGACTTGTGAGCCTCTGGACTATGTTATCAAGTGAGAGAATGGACTCTCTCCTTTGTTGAAATGAAGGACTCTCTTTCTCTGAAAGTATGTACAGGCAACTCTTAGGAATTATTAGGTGAAGATATATTAATCATTCCTTTCAGATCCAGAAGTGTCTCACGCTGTATCATAAAGATCCAGGAGCCTACTTACTTCCTAGATTTCAACTCAAGAGATTATGATTTCTTTATGTGTTCAATATGGTTTGGATCACTTGGAAAAGAAACACGGTATCTGGCTGTGTTTTCAACCATCTAGGACACTCTGGTCCTATAAACATTTCTTCTCTGGAATAGTATTCTCCAAATTATGACTAAAGATCCTCCTCCTTTAGCTCTGTACATCAAGTTCTGGCTGTACAGTTCTGATGTGGAGGATCTGGTTGTGAAATGAACAACTTCAGTCTGAAACTGTCTCAGAAGAGAGAGTACACTGCCTGGAGGCATCTGCGGACCAGCGACAGATACACTTTCATCTATTCTAGTTATTCACTCATTAACCTTTTAAAAATCAGAATTAATAAATAATTTATTAGAACTTTATTTTACTAGAAAGTAACAATGATTAGGGAGTATCATCTTCAAAGCCTAGCGAATTGGCTCCTATTGGCCTTAGAGTTCTCATTTCTGTAAGGTTGATTCTTTGACCTCTTTTTATCATTATTTTCTTTGTTTAACAAATATTTATTGAGCACCTATTATGTACCAAGCACTGTTTTAGGCCTTGGAAACACAGTGACAAACATGACAAAGGATCTGTCTTTATGAGGCTTATATCGGAGAAGACAGGCAAAGTGACCAGCCCTGGACTGAGTAGACTTTGGTTCCAGAAACAAATCCTTTGTTAATAAAGCTCAAGATGATATTTTTTTTAGTCGCATTCTACTGTTAGTTCATATGGCGCTGATGTGAAGCTAGAACTCCTTAACTCTTTAAATGATTTTATGTTAATATGTATGTAATTGATTTTTTAAAAATATAGTTTATTTTTTAAAGCAGTTTTAGGTTCACAGCAAAGTTGAACAGCAGGTACAGAGAGTTAGCATATACTCTCTACCCCAGCACACGCACAGTCTCCCCCAATATCAATATCCCACACCAGAGTGGTAAGTTTGTTACAATCAGTGAACCTACACAGACACATCATTGCCACCCAAAGTCCATAGATTACATTAGAGTTGACTCTTGGTGTTGTACATTCTATGGATTTTGATAAATGTATAATGACATGTATCCTCCATTATAATATCATACAGAATACTTTCACTTCCTTAAAAATCTCCTGTGCTCTGCCAGTTGCTCTCTCCCTCCCCCCAACTCCTAACAACCACTGACCTTTTTATGTCCTTATAGTTTTGAATTTTCCAGAATATCAGGTTGGAATCATACAGTATGTAGCCTTTTCAGATTGGCTTCTTTCACTTTTAATATGCATTTAAGGTCCTCTGTTTTTTCATGGCTTGGTGGTTCATTTCTTCTTAGTACTGAATAATATTCCATTGTCTGGATGTACCACAGTTTATTTATTTGGAATTGATTTTTTTAAACCTAAGTATAGGGCTTTATAGCTTTCCCTATTACTTTTCATTTTGTCAATTTCTTCCTATTATTCTAACCTGTCGAGAGCTTTTTGAATTTTAATTCAGTCATGCCATATCTTAGAAGGCATGCTTATTAAATTCACAGACCATACAAAGTTAGTGGGGATGGCTGTGTCAGTTGACCATATTGGGAGCCAGGTCAGGCATGAAGCGTGCTGGGACTGGGAGGCAACATGGTGGCCAGTGGCACAAGTGTGGTCTGGTCTGGTCTGGTTTGGCTGGAGTAGGAGGCCTGGGGAAGCTAATGGAGTTTCTAGGTCTGGCTCTACCATGAGTGGCCAGGGAATGGCCAAGGTAGTGGGATATTACCAAAGATAACTCAGTGTCAGGAAGTGCTTACATCACGATTCCAGGAGACTCTGACCTTTAGAACAAGAGCATGACGAAGTGTATAGAGAATAAGATATTCAGGCTTGGAAGAAGTTGTTGAGAAGTAAGTGGGATATCGAGACCTCCTTGCTATGTAGATTAAATTTCATAGCAAGAGCCTAAGAAATCAGCAAAAACAAAAACAAAAACAAAACAAAACAAAAAGCAAAACAACCAATCAGGACTCATTCTGGGCACATCATGCCAAATGTGGTTATCAGCACAGTTTAATCCAAGACCCACGGGCTGATTTGAGTCAAACTTTAGTAATGACTGACTGAAAAATTAGAGTGTGATGGGGCCTACAGAGGGGCCTCAACTCCTCAGGTCTGAAGTATGCAAAGAAGCAGCAAGGCAGCTCCTGAAAGCCTTTAAACCAGTTGTTCTAAAAATATTTAACTGAGTATTTGGCTGTTTTCCTCAGGAATCTTTTTAATTTTTCCCCTCAGCTGCAGGTGTGCTCTCCCAGAGAATCCAAACAATCACACCCTCCAGTACTGGAAGGACCACAACATCGTGACAGCAGAAGTCCACTGGGCTAACCTGACTGTCAGTGTAAGTCTGGGAGCTGCCAGATATCCTAGCATTGTGACCACAGGTTTAGGAGGGACTTCTAAGTGAAAGGGAAACTCTGGCCAAACTCTGGCATTTACCGAAATAAAGCTTTTTAAAAAACAATTCTTACTTTCTTTCATCCTTTCAGAATTTTTCTTGTATGTTAAGGGAGAAGATTATCCTTCTCTTTTCTGCCCCCACATCCTACCCAGTGACCCTTCACTAAGGATAGGTGGGGATGAAACCACGCAGGACAGGGGGCCGATCCAGACATGTAGGGTTGAAGAATGTTCAAGTTTGGAGGTCCTCTGTGATAAGAACAATATAAGTTGCCAGGGTCCTTCCAGAGCCTTGGAAGTAGTATTGTTCAGAACAGTTCTATGTCTTAGGACCATAAGTAACCACCCTACTTGAAAGTGGCCTATGCAAGAGAGCACCCCACAACTGCATAAAGGTCAAGGGGATGCCGCTTGCAGCCTCTGCTCCCAACAACCATGGGATGACAATGAGTGGTGGACTCAGTAGGAAACAGCTATTTGTTTGGTTGTGTCTGCCTTTCATCACCCGGAATGCTTATTCCTCCAGGAATGCCAGGAGATGCATGGAGAGTTCATGGGATCTGCGTGCGGCCATCATGGACCCTACACTCCTGATGTCCTCTTTTGGTCCTGTATTCTCTTTTTCACCACCTTCATCCTCTCAAGCACCTTAAAGACGTTTAAGACAAGCCGTTATTTCCCAACCAGAGTAGGTAGCATGTTCATGCATTTCTTTCATGTTAGAAGCAAATATAACAACCTCTTCTCAGCCTCTATGCTGCTTATGGGGTTGATTGGCCAAGTGGAGAACTCCAGGTGTCCTGATGAGCCACACTGGCATTCTCTCCTAGTGTCTGGCAGCCTCTTTTATAGATCTGTGGTTGGGAATGAAGGGTTAATACTTAAAACCTTTTTGGTTTACAAGTGCCAGTTAAGGTTAAGGTGGTAGTGATGGTTTTTTAAAAGTTATTAAGTCTTATTTCCAGAATGCTGTTACGTTTCATTTCCAGAATTCTGAGACACTTAACACACAATAGCTACAGCTGGCTCCTGAATACAGTAAATTGTGGTTGTGACCTTGGATACTTTAGGGGACCCAAAAATCTTCTCCCAGGGGTGGCTTTTTTAATAGCTTATGAAATCACTGGCGACACTGACTGCAGCAACCAGCATGCTCCTGACTTAGTTTGTATGACTGTTTGAAATCTCAGCAACCTTTCCATGACGCGGATAGCATTGTTTGTATTATGAGCAAGGCTTCTGCCAGTTTTGGCACGGCAAGGTTAGAGGCTGAGTGTGGAGTAGCGACATGGGCCATTTCTTTGAAAGGGAACTTGAGAAGGTGGAGAATGGCTACTGGGACCTCATCACAGAAAGTTAACACTGAAAAGAATAAGTGCGTGAATTATTTACATCCTTCAGTCACATGGAACTATCTATAATAAATGACCATTACATTTGCCATATCAAAAATATAAAAGGAAGATGGGTGATCTACAGTGACCACAAAGTTTGTGCCACAGAAAGGCCCCCTAAAAGCCTGGGTTACATGTACTTTTACCACAGTATACCAAGCTAAACCTCAAACATATGAATCAGTGAGAAGAAGCCACATACCTTTTTAATTTGCCAAAAAGTTAGAACAGCCAGATATGAAGAAATACATTGCGTATTTGTAGTTTATTTAAAGAATACAATCATGCTGGGCGTGGTGGCTCACACCTGTAATCCCAGCACTTTGGGAGGCCCAGGCGGGTGGATCACCTGAGGTCAGGAGTTTGAGACCAGCCTGGCCAACATGCTGAAACCCATCTCTACTAAAAAAAACAAAAGTTAACTGGGCATGGTAGCAGACGCCTGTAATCCCAGCTACTCAGGAGGCTGAGGCATGAGAATCACTTGAACCCAGAAGGTGGAGGTTGTAGTGAGCTGAGATTGCACCACTGCACTCCAGCCTGGGCGACGGAGTGAGACTCTGTCTCAAAAATTAAAAAGTTAAAAAAAAAAAAAAAGAGCACAGTCATTTGATGCCTTCTGATATAGAACTGAGAAGAAATTCGTATTAGTGATGATACACGATTGTAGATAGTTTTAATAAATGTTTAAGGAGAAGATAATATAAAAAAGGGTGTTCATTTTGCTGGCGAGAGATCTACCATCAGTACATCAAAAATGGGGATGTGCTCCCAGTCCTCTATTGGGGGATGGGTGCTAGCGGCCTTCAGAGAAACCTATTTATGTGGCCAGTGGTGTGGCCTTACCTGCAGTAAATGAAAAACCTTCTTGGTGTTTCATATAGAAAATCAGCTATTGGGTGGGGCATTATTTATGGCATTTTTTTCATTGCACACAATAATTTCTGACCTATACATGTATAATACAGCATTTTCTTTTTTTCTTTTTTCTTTTCTTTTCTTTTTTTTTTTTTTTTGAGGTGGAGTCTTGCTCTGTTGCCAAGGCTGGAGTGCAATGGTACAATCTTGGCTCACTTCAACCTCCGCCTCCTGGGTTCAAGTGATTTTCCTGCCTCAGCCTCCAAAGTAGCTGGGATTGCAGGCATATATCATGCCTGGCTAGTTTTGTATTTTTAGTAGAGACCAGGTTTCTGCATGTTGGTTAGGCTGGTCTCGAACTCCCAACCTCAGGTGATCCGCCTGCCTCAGCCTCCCAAAGTGCTGGGATTACAGGGGTGAGCCACCATGCCCAGCCAATACAGCATTTTCAATAAAAGATATTTTTAATTTAAATCATACAAAATTTCATAATATGATTTTGTGAATGTGTGTGAAAGTGTGAGACCTTTACAGTTCACTACAAAACCTGTGATGGTTTGGTTTTTAAAGGCTAAACAGTTGATATTAAGCAAGTAAATATTTTAATGAAACTGTAACTCAGGAACAGTTTAAAATATTAGTTTCCCACTTAGATTTCAAGGCGTAAAAAGGGCTGAGTTTATCCCTTTTAGTGCTGTCAAGAATTCATTTGGGTCTGTGATATTTGGTGGTTCAATGCCGGATGCCCACAGCAGAATAATAGTGTACTTTGCCAAAGGTAGACAGATGAATTCTCTATTTCTCAGCAGTCATTTCCCCCAAAAAAGTATAATGTTTATTTTTAGTTAAAATAGTCTTGTTTTACCATGCTGCATGATGACTCCCTGGAAGTTATCATGTGAAGTGCCCCAAATTTGTATTTTCTCATCTCTGAGCTCTTTGCCTGACTCCATTTCTACATTTTTCAGGGGCCAGAGGCTCATCTCTGCCATTTTTCCATGTATCACCTCCTGATTTGACTTACTGCTTATCTGCTGTGACTAGCAGTGTTATTTTGGACACTTTAAGAATTTCAGATGTGGCCAGGCATGGTGGCTTACATCTGTAATCCCAGCATTTTAAGAGAGGCCGAGGCAGGTGGATCACTGGAGGTCAGGAGTTCGAGACCAGCCTGGCTAACGTGGCAAAACGCTTTCTCTACTAAAAATACAAAAATTAGCTGGGCATGGGCCAGGTGCAGTGGCTCACGCTTGTAATCCCAGAACTTGGGAGGCCGAGGTGGGCGGATCACGAGGTCAGGAGATCGAGACCATCCTGGCTAACATGGTGAAACCCCGTCTCTACTAAAAATACAAAAAATTAGCCGGGTGTGGTGGCGGGCGCCTGTAGTCCCAGCTACTCGGGAGGCTGAGGCAGGAGAATGGCATGAACCTGAGAGGCGGAGGTTGCAGTGAGCCAAGATCGTGCCACTGCACTCCAGCCTGGATGACAGAGCGAGACTCAGTCTCAAAAAAAAAAAAAAAAAATTAGCTGGGCATGGTGGCAGGTGCCTGTAATCCCAGCTACTTTGGAGGCTGAGGCAGGAAAATCACTTGAACTCGGGAGGTGGAGGTTACAGTGAGCTGAGATCACCCTACTGCACTCCAGTCGGGGCAACAGAGAAAGACTCCATCTTAAAAAAAAGTTTCAGATGCAAAGAAACTTTATATGATATTATATGATATTATAAAAGACAATCCTTTCCATTTTGGTTATTTCAGTATTTTAGTTGCAACCTGGGATTAAATTAGAGTTTCAAATGTGATGAAAAGTAGAACGATAACATTCTGTAATTTTCCTACTGCTCTGCACCAAATTCCAGAGTCTCTGGAGTTTATATTTCAAATTATTCAGTCGAATGAAACAGGATTTATTGCTGTCTGCTTAACATATATTTGTTTGGTTGAAAGGATTTTTCCGGAAACTGTAGGAAAATGAAGCAGAATCAACTGGGTGAAATACAGCACAAACATTGGATTAGGATGTGGTGAATTGTGAACAATCAGGATTCTGGTTGTGACTGGGGCCCCTGTCTCATAGCAGCTTAATACCATGTGAGCCAGGGACGCAGTGTCCAAGGCCCATGGCCGGGAGACCTGGATGCTGGCTGTGGACCTTGGGCAAGTCCCTCATCTTCCCTGTGCCTCACCTCATCTGCACAATGATGTGATGACACCTGCTGTCTCTTTCCAATTATGCTTCAAAGATACAGTGAGATTTGATATGATGACCCAAGAGTAGAAGGTGGTGTGCCATGGTGTGTCCTAGTTTAGCATGCTCCCTGCCTTCTCTTCTCTGACATTTTCTTCAATTTGGGAACAAATGGGATTGGCAGAAGGAGGGGAACTCATGGTGTAGTAATACTCTACTGAAGTGTGCCTACTGGTATTACCTTCTAATGTTGAGTTGGATTTCCTAAAGCAGCCCACTTTGTTACTGAAGTTGCTGACTCCTGTGGAAATCCCCATACTAAGCAGCCTTACAAAATCCAGTCCGCATAGAGTAATGACTCCACACAGGCATCAAAAATGGATTGTCTTCAATTATGTTACAAAGCAAAGGCCTTTTTGGGGGATGGAGGATGATTGGGTGTTTGGATTGAAATGTAGACAAAGGGGCTGGGTGCGGTGGCTCATGGCTATAATCCCAGCACTTTGGGAGGCCAAGGTGGGTGGATCACTTGAAGCCAGGAGTTCAAGACCAGTCTGGCCAACATGGTGAAACCCCATCTCTACTAAAAATACAAAAATTAGCTGGGCATGGTGGTGCATGACTGTAATCCCAGCTACTGGGTTGAGGCGTGAGAATTGCTTGAGCCCGGGAGGGGGAGGTTGCAGTGAGCTGAGATCGTGCCACTGCACTCCAGCCTGGGCAACAGAGTGAGACTTGGTCTCAAAAAAAAAAAAAAAATGTGGACAAAGATAGCTAGCAAGTGTATTTTGAGCAAAATACATATTTTATAATACAATTTTATAAATAAACTTTGTAAAATCAATGGTATAAAATCAATATTTAAGATTATGTTACTTAATTTCATTAAATAGAAAAAAGAAATTCAGCCCTTCTGATGCCCAAACATATTGTAAGAAAGTGTACTATGGCTGCCCGTTTTTCTGCCTCACGAAACAGAGGGCTGTTTCTACAAGGCCAAGTTTTGTATAAATTGAATTTTTTTTTTTTTTTCAGATGGAGTCTTGCTCTGTCGCCTGGCTGGAGTGCGGTGGTGCGATCTCGGCTCACTGCAACCTCCGCCTCCTCCCGAGTAGCTGGGACTACAGGCATGCACCACCACACCCAGCTAATTTTTGTATTTTTAGTAGAGACGGGGTTTCACCATGTTGGCCAGGATGGTCTCAATCTCTTGACCTCGTGATCTGCCCGCCTCAGCCTCCCAAAATGCTGGGATTACAAGCATGAGCCTGGCCAAGTGTTATTCTTTATTTCAGATTGAGAGTTGGGAAAAACTGGAGCAAATAATGGACTTCTTTCTTGCTTAAAAATGTATTTATATGTATGTCTTATTATATACAAGGCAGATTTCCCTGGAATAAAAGTCTAGAATGTACTGCTTAATTTTACACATGTGTGCAGACAATATTATCTGTGAGTGAAAAGTGGAATAATACGTGGATTGGGTCAACTGATTATCAGCCTGTTAGGAGTCCTCTGTGTGAGACATGGTGGTATAATTGTGAAGTTCTTACTGTATGCGGATGTTCATGTGAAAGATAGTACTTTCTTCCCGTAAATATCTTTTGATTTCCATTTGTATGGAATCCCAATGGATGTATCTTTGGAAAACATGATGTGTCAAAATTTGTATTTTGTTCATTGATCTAAATGCCCATGTAACTAATCAGAAATCCAATTTGGCTCAGATTGGGACTTTTCTTTTAAAGGAAAAAAAATGCAGAAAAGACTACCGGAAGAATCATGTTCAAATGACATTTCACATCAATGTTTCTTCAATATTTTGGAGTTGACTTGATTGTTTTCTCCTACTTACAATAGAATGTGCCTGCTGTTTCTCTGTCACTCACTTTGGGCTTGCAGGAAGTACAACGGGAATAGCCTGAGCCTCTTGCTTCCTGTATAATTTATTCACTTTACCTGAACTGCCTTACCTGAAGTTCATAGTGAGAACACCTGGGCTTGTACCCTGACTCCACCTTTAAGTGTGATAGGGCCAAGTTACTTTACCTCTCTGGGCGTTTTTCTTTTTTTTTTTTTTTTTTTTTTTTTTTTTTTTTTTTTGAGACGGAGTCTCGCTCTGTCGCCCAGGCTGGAGTGCAGTGGCGCAATCTCGGCTCACTGCAAGCTCCGCCTCCCGGGTTCACGCCATTCTCCTGCCTCAGCCTCTCCGAGTAGCTGGGACTACAGGCGCCCGCCACCGCGCCCGGCTAATTTTTTGTATTTTTTAGTAGAGACGGGGTTTCACCGTGGTCTCGATCTCCTGACCTCGTGATCCGCCCGCCTGGGTTAAATTAGATGAGCTCAGAAGTCCCTTCCTGCCCTAACATTCTCTTCTATTTTTATTTTCCTGTGGTTACTACTATTAGGGTCAGACATGTGAAATGTGAGGGACCATTTAGAGATTTAGATGTTATATTTTTGGATTATTACGGAGTATACACCCAAGTTTAGGACCTGTATCATTTTTAGTGTCCCCACCCCATTTCTATTTCTGCTCCACTTGTCTTTACTTTCTTTGTAATCATCTCATTTTTTTTTCCACTCTTGAAACTCACAACTTTCCAGTCCATGAGCAACTTTGCTACCATCCCCATCAAAAACAAATCTATTTAAAACACCCTCCTAGAAAAGCCTCCGAACCACCTTCAGCTAAATCTGTAACGTTTATAGAATATTTTAAAATTTTAATTCAGCTAGAGTTATGATCCCCAAACAAGTGCTGACGAAGCTATCACAGAAAGGTTGTCTTTTTCACCTTGTAGGTATCATTGTTGCTAAATCACATCAGTACAGGCCTTCTCTGGGGAGACAGCAGGGGGCAGGGGCAGGACTAGGGGATGGGAGTAGATAAAATTGTGATTCTATCCCTTACTCTAGGTAAAAAATCCTAGGTTATAAAACAAGGTTCTGGGCCAAGCACCGTGGCTCACGCCTGTAATCCCAGCACTTTGGGAAGTTGAGGCGGGCAGATCGCTTGAGCCCAGGAATTTGAGACCAGCCTGGGCAACATGGCAAAACCCTATCTCTACAAAGTATATATATATAAAAAAAAAAATTATCCAGGAGTGGTGGCGTGTGCGTATAGTCCCAGCTACTCAGGAAGACTGAGGTGGAAGGATCACTTGAGGCCAGGGAGGTCAAAGCTGTAGTGAGCTGTGATGATGTTATTCACTTCAGCCTGGGCAACAGAGTGACACCTGCTCAAAAACAAAACAAAACAAAACAAAAGTTCTCTACTCTGAAGTTGGTATATAAGACGACCTGCACAGTGTCACAGAGATTTCCCACTGAGTAAGTCACTCTGAAAGAGTTTGCATAAGATTCTGTAGACCCTGCAGTATTTAATGTGGGTCGTCAATAGCTACATGTGGCAAATGGCCACTTGAAATTTGGCTTGCCAGATTGAGACTGGACTGTACACACAAAATATATACCAGATCTTGAAGGATTGGTACCAAAAAAGAATATAAAACGTTTCATCAATATTTTATATTGATTACATACTGAAATGACAGTATTTTAGATATATCGATTAAATAAAATAATAATTTGATAAATATAATTATTTTCACTGATTTTTATATATTTTTTATGGCTACTAAAAAATTTAAAATTAGACATATGGCTAACGTACTTCTTTGTTTTTTGAGACAGAGTCTCACTCTGTCACCCAGGCTGGAGTGCAGTGGCACAATCTCGGCTCACTCCAACCTCCACCTCCTTGGGTTCAAGTGATTCTCTTGCCTCAGCCTCCTGTGTAGCTGGGATTACAAGTGTGCACCACCATGTCTGGCTAATTTTTCTATTTTTAGTAGTGACAGAGTTTCACCATGTTGGCCAGGCTGGTCTCGAATTCCTGTCCTCAAGTGATCCACCCACCTCAGCCTCCCAAAGTGCTGGGATTACAGGCGTGAGCCACCGTGCCTGGCCTGGCTAATGTAATTCTACTGGACATGCTACTCTACACTTACATGGTTTGGGGTAGGCAGTGAAATACCATAGGTAGAAAAGGTAATTCAGTGAATCATCCAAATAGACAGAAACAACACAAATATTTTTGCTGGAGTCAGGAGCACTATGTGGCACCGAACACCTCCCAGAAAGCAGAAAATTTTTCTGCCTGAAAATCAATGTATATATAAGACCCCAATTAAAAAACAAAAGCAAATGAGCCCCAAACTGTCTTCTCTCAGCTTTGCCTGGGAGCTGCTATCTTTGCACTTATTTTTCTAGCATCTTCTAGGTGCCAAGGATATTAGCCACATGAGGGAGCCGAGCATACTTGTTTCATTTTAGGCATCATTCTTTTGTGGTTCCCCCCACCCCAGGTATTGTTGAGTCTGTCCAAAGCTGGGTGAAATACCACGCAAGTCTTGCTGCTCTCAGTGTGCTGCTTTTCTCTGCCTTGGTGGAGGCTGAGCCTGTTGCCGGTACCCACCAGCCCAGTAGGTTTTGATGCTGCCTCCTGAAAGAGATTGTATTTGTTTCGTTTTGTACTAGTCACAGTTGTTGTTTAAACTACATCAAATTTGGGGGAAGAATATTTGCCTGTGATGGAAAGAGAGATAGATGATTTATTGCTTCAAGTGTTTTAAATTAAAAGCTATTCTCACACACACAAAAAAAAAAGAAAGAAAAAGAAAAGAAAGGGAGCTCAAATCAGGAGGAAATGGTAGTTTTTCCTGTAAGTGAGGTTTCAGCCAGGCACATTTTCTTTTTTTCTTTTTTATTTTTTCTTTTTTTTACGTCAGTAGTGGTTTATTAAATGGTTATATCACATCTGGAAAACATTATTCAAAACATTTATTCAGCCTACTTCCTGTTCATATTTTAGAAGATGTAAAGCAATGAAATTTGCTCTAAATAAATGGCATTTTTTTTGCCATTGTTTGGCATCTTGCCAGGTTACTTTTTACATCCAAGTTCCAGTGATATTTTGTTCTCAAAATAAAATAATTTTCAAGGTTTGGAAGTATAATGCGAAAATTTTAACAGGGATTCTTTTTTTTTAATCATACTTTAAGTTCTAGGATACATGTGCACAACGTGCAGGTTTGTTACATGTGTATACATGTGCCATGTTGGTGTGCTGCACCCATTAACTCGTCATTTATATTAGGTATATCTCCTAATGCTATCCCTTCCCCCTCCCCCTACCCCACAACAGGCCCCGGTGTGTGATGTTCCCCATCCTGTGTCCAAGTGTTCTCATTGTTCAGTTCCCACCTATGAGTGCGAACATGCGGTGTTTGGTTTTCTGTCCTTGCGATAGTTTGCTGAGAATGATGGTTTCCAGCTTCATCCATGTCCCTACAGAGGACATGAACTCATCCTTTTTTATCAGCCAGGCACATTTTCAATACAGGGTACATAAATGGGAGGAGGACTCAGTTAATTAGATATTTAGTGTACACCCATATATGACTAGAACACATTCTTAGACTTCAGTGAGCCTACGTGGCAGTCACGGGAGGTACATATTAAATAAGTTCTGGGTCTTTGTTTCCTGCTAGGACAAATAGTTAACAAGTGGCTGTTCTGTACTGACTACTTGCTCAGGCCTGGGTTAAGTGCTAGGCGGATGCAACAGAAACTTAAAAGATAGTATCTGTCATCAGATAGGAAGGAAAAACACATGAAACAATCAGGTGCCATATAGAAAGTAGTAAACAGTTGGATGCCCACCTGGGATGTACGTGCCGTAGGAGTTCAGAGGAGAAAAGGGCCACTGGGCCCCAGGATGGTTAAGTGGGCTTCATGTTGGGGATGGGGAGGCAGTGGATACTCAGAGAATTTATATTACATCCAGAGAAGAACTAACAAAACCATGGGGGAGAAACTGGAAACCTTGGGCTTCAAAGCAAAATGAAGTCAGGCTAAGGTACCAGTGATATTACATGTGGCTAAGGTATATTTTGCTTTCACTCTTTTGGAAGCTTAGATTAAGGCAGGCATGGGTCATTTGCCAGGTACTGTATTTTATTAAAGCCACACTATAAAGTGAGGCAGTCCTTTTATGATGGATCCTAAATTGGATGGGAATCTCCAACAAAATAGAGATATGTGCCATGGAGGAAAATAAAGCAGTAAAGAAGTACAGGAAGTGCTGGGGTGGAGGGAGGTGGCCAATTTTAAGTAGGATCATCAGAGAAGAGCTCAAGGAGAAGGTGATATTTGAGTTGAACCTAAAAGACGTGAGGGAGCTACCCAAGAGGTTACCTGGAGGAAAGGCTTGTTAGGTAGAGGCATGAACAAGTACAAAGACCCCGAGGTGGGAGTGAGCTTGGCATGTTTAAGGAAACAGCAATGCGGTCTGTGTGTCTGGAGCAGAGTGGGCAAGCAGGAGAGCAATAAGAGCTGGGGTGGGAGATGTGATAATGCCAATTGTGTGGCCCTCATAGGCCAAGAAGGCCTTTTGGCCAGAAGCCATTTCAGGGTTTTGATAGAGGAGTGACATGACCCAACTTATGTTTCAAATAATTACTCCAGTGATTGCATTTAAAAAACACTGCAGGGCAAAGGCAGAAGCAAGTTAGGAAGCTGCTACCATTACCCGAACAGGAGCTGATGGTGACTTGGATCTGGGTGGGAGCAGTGGTGGTGGTAAGAAGTGATCAGACTCGGGATATGTTCTGAAGGGAGAGCCAATAGGACTTGCAAACAGACTGGTATTGGGTATGAGGGAGAAGTGGAGTTGATGATGCTGCTGAGGTTTTTGGCTAGCACTGAGGACCTTGGCTGATCCCAGAAAATCCAAGTTCTCAGAATTAGAGTCCCAACCTGGCCCTAAATGTCCGAAACAGAACTTTTCAGAGGATGGTCTGGGTTATGTTAGCATTTGTCAGAGGGTTCATTCTCCCTCATCATATCCACACTTTATGGGCATTAATTGGGTGATTAACATATTCCTGTTGTTTAAATTTGCTTGCATTAATTCAACTGTAAGATGAAAACATTCTTCTGAGGATTTTAAAGCCTTTTACAATACTAACCTCTTTTCTACTATATTTAACCTGCCAAAACATGTGTCCACTTCTTTCTCATGCCAGGTACGCTCCATGGTGAGTGACTTTGCTGTTTTCCTCACTATCTTCACAATGGTGATTATTGATTTTCTGATTGGAGTCCCATCACCAAAGCTTCAAGTTCCCAGTGTGTTCAAGGTAAACAGATCTCAGAGTACTTGGTGCACTCATGTAATTTCATACATTCTGATGCCAAATAAATTTCAAAGTCCTTTTCATATCCTTATCATGAGTTTTGTAGTCCTCTAAATCTGAACCTTGCCCCTCATACCTTGTCATTTAGAAAAGCAAACTTCAGACTTGGTCGAATTCAAGACAGAAAAGCCAGAGAACAGAAAAACTAAGGTTGTTTAATGAATGAAAAGTAGTATTATTATTGTTATTAATACCAATTATTGTTCTTAATATGTTAATATTTAAACAATGGAATGTGCACATTTACATAAATACATTCAAGACACTGTGGAAACATGGGTCTCTGGAACAAGCCTCTTTAACAGCACTTTCATTGAGCATCAGCTGTATAAGGGCACTGGGAAGAATGAAAAAGGTAAAGGACTTGTCCTGAACCTTCAAGGATGGTGCCCCTTCCTTAAAGGAGGAGAATGGAACTAAGAGGAGCCTCATCAGGAGTCTAGGGCCCTTGCCGGAGTAATCATGACATCTCTTTCGAAATCATCTCAATCTGATTTCATTGTTTGTATAACTCTCCCTAATATATGGTATTTTTCAAGAACCTGTACAAAAAGTCAAACAAATGATCAATACATGGGGACTCCAGATCGATTTCAGTTTGGGAGAACTGACTAAGTAGACAAAGAAGATAGAAAAGCTGAACTCAGTTCTATAGATCCCCATAGGGTGAGAGGAGAGAAAATCTGTGCATACTCAGTGACTTGAGAAGAATTATGAAGTAGGAAAATGGGAGAAGTTGGTGAGGAGAAGGCCGACAGGAATAAAGGCAGTCCCTGACTTGTAAATGCTCCCTTCAGTTGTCCCTTTCCTTTCTCTTTTTTCTCTATACCCATGAAGTAGGCCTGTTGAAATACGTTCTTCCATATTGTCTGAAAATTTTTAATTTTGTTGAATTTGCTGAAATGCCACCAGTTGGAAGTTTATGGACTAATCAATTCCTCTTGTAAGTATAATACCTTCTAGAATATGGCATTCTTGCCTTTGTGTGAATGAGCACAATCAGCTTTCTCTCTAATACCTAGCTGAGATCAGTGCTGCAGGATGAATGGATTTTGTGTAAAAATAGGTAATATGGGAACATTAAGCAGTCCTTGGAAAGGTTCCCTAAGGGATAGGCCTAAGATAGTCAGAAGGCACTGAATTTCTGGGACATCTGTGAAGAACGCCTCTGGGAGATAGGACAGGGAGAAAGGGAAACGGGAGAACGTCAAAGAAAATGTTGCTCATGACAGGCTCCATTTTTAGGAGGCAGAGAAGAAGTTTTCTTCTTTTTGTCTCTCCCTATTGTACCACATGGCACTCAACTCCCAAGACCCAATCTGAAGGCTAGTACTATTACTAGGGGTATAACATCATTAAGGGTTTATTTAATAAGTTTTTGTGTTGGTCTGAGAACTTAACTACCACTTAGAACATTGTTACTAAGGAAACGTAGATTCTGTAAACTTTTAGAAGCTAACCCATTCATAATTTTGGACTTGGTGGTGTTATTAAAGAGTCTTTGAATTCTAGAGTCATGACTAATAAGGAAACAAATCAAATATAATAGTCTGTGCTTTGTTTCTTGAATTTGGGTCAACTCTGGTCCAGTTGGTATCCCTGGCCTTTTATCCTCTAGCACCACTTGCCAAAAAAGGGCAAACTTGTCTTCCTCAGAGTACACTGCAGGGGTGGGGTAAGGATCTAGGTGAGTTTAGATATGTTGTGAACACCCCAATAAGATTTATAAACAGTTGTATTACAGGGGCATTGGAGAGGATCCTAGGTCAAACAAACCCCCAATTTAGCCATCTTAGGCTCCTTCTCAAGTCTCTGATGGCTGGACCCCTGTTTCACTACTGATGGGAGAAGACCCTTGGAGCAATCCAGTCCATTCAAAGCCCAAGAGATTCCATGCAGATGGCTCCACTTTGCCTTTATTTATGCTGTAGACACATATTATATGGCTCTGGAGAGAAGTAGTAAGAGAATAGTCCAAGTTATTTATATTTGTCTTTGGAAGTTATTAAATTTTTTTGACAACAGATATAGTTGTTAATTATATTTTACTTGGGTTAATGTTGAGATACACTTGTTTTCTCTCTACACAAAGGTTTGGAAAGTAAGTGTAAGGAAGTGCAAGATTAATGAATATTTCACAAGAAATTAATAATTGAGGATTGACTGTTTCAAAGGGGATTTGGAACTATTACTGAGCAAAAGGGGCTTGCTGCCCAATGTGCTAGAAGCCAATACTATGATACCAGGCTTTTGAGAGAAGAAAAGTTTTTTATTTCAAGTTTACTAACAAGGAGACAGGAATACAGCTCAAATCTGTCTCCCTGCACTAGCTTTACTTCAATAGTTAGAAAAGGTTTAGGGGGTGGATTCTGGGATAGTAGGTTATTGGTAGAAGGAAAGGGGAGGTCTGAAAAGTCCTCAGGCATTCATAGTTATCTCTTCATGCTACCTCTGGGTCCTCTGTGCCAAGGGGGTTTCAGCAAGTTGTTTCTTTTCTTATCTACCATCCTGCAAACCCAAGAATTTCTGTTAGTCATTGGTGTCTTTAACTGTTTGGGAAGTGGTTTCAGAACAAGGTCATAGATTTCCTAAGGAGTTGCTGTATTTCATGCCTTTTTTTTTTTTTTTTAAGAACTCTCACTCAAGAATAAAAAGAAACATGGATATTGTGATACAGTTTGATATGTTTTACCCCAATGACTATAACTTAAAATACAAAAATAATATATTTTCCCCCTTAGCCAACAAGGGATGATCGTGGATGGATTATTAATCCCATTGGCCCCAATCCCTGGTGGACTGTGATAGCTGCAATTATCCCAGCTCTTCTCTGTACTATCTTGATATTCATGGATCAGCAGATCACAGCCGTCATTATTAACAGGAAGGAACATAAGCTCAAGGTAAAAAGAGGTTCTGACCTAGAAGGCTGCTATGGCAACCTGTTACATTTTTGTAAAATTTTAGGGTAAGCACATCTAGACCAGAAACTGTAGAATCTCACAGAAGAGGTTCACAAGGGGTTTCCATTCTTTAATAACAAAGATTGCTTTGGAGATTAGAGTGGAACATGGTGGTATGGTATGAAAGCAAGGTGGACTCCATTACTCTCCTCTCACACCTGTGGGGAAGGTGATTGGGTAGAGTTCCTGGTGTTCCGTATATAGCTATATGCTTTGGGTCAAGCAACTGTACAGCTTGTCTTCCTGAGGTTCAGGTGGCGGCCTGGGCCACTGTTTCCTAGAGGCGGGTATTCTCCCATTGATGTCTGTTACTATAGTTTCTAGGCTGAAACTGGAACCCTAGGATCCTAGGGAAGTAACAGAGCAGGCAAGCAATATCCAAATCTGTCAACGATCTGGGGGTATGTGGTAGGAAGCCAATAAGGACACTTATATCTAACTCCCATAGTTTCTACCATCTAGAATGATCAAGATGTGGCAGGGTGTCTGGTTAATCTTCCAGAGAAGAATGGATCTTTGAATGTGTAAGACTCAGAGTAAGCTGGAGGCACTTGGAAAAAGAGTCAATATTGGCATATGCAGGACAGGCTAAGATTCCCCTTTTTCTTCTTTGTTTCCTCCTAACCAGGAGGGGCTACAAGACTCCTCTTGGATCCCTGAACCCCTTCCTTCTTATCCATACACCCCTTCCTGCTTTGGGCCTGAGACCCCTAGCTCACTGTTCTATGCCCTACTACAGCTAGCCTACTGATGGTGACAAAGACTCTGTTTCCCCACAGAAAGGCTGTGGCTACCACCTGGACCTACTGATGGTGGCCATCATGCTGGGTGTCTGCTCCATCATGGGCCTGCCCTGGTTTGTAGCTGCAACTGTCTTGTCCATCACACATGTGAACAGCCTCAAGCTAGAATCTGAATGCTCTGCTCCTGGAGAACAGCCCAAGTTCCTGGGCATCCGAGAACAGAGAGTGACAGGCCTTATGATCTTTGTGCTGATGGGCTGCTCAGTCTTCATGACGGCTATCTTAAAGGTAATCATCCTTTCACTTATTCGGCAAATATCAAGGGCCTGATTTGTGCCAGGAATCCTGCACTGGAGATTACAGTGGTGCCAAATAGATACACATACAAATCCCTGCCCTGAAAGAGTTTATTCTAGAGGGGAAAGACAGATGTAGTTAAGAAAATTAGTTAAGAAAACAAACATGATAACTACAGAATGTGAATAGTGATATAAAGGAAATACACAGTGCTTTCTGGCACTATAGAGAACTGAGAGGGGTCTATTTTAGTTAGGATGGTCAGAGAAGGCTTCTCTGAGGAGATGCTTTTTAAGAAGAGGTGGAGGCCAGGCGCAGTGGCTCACACCTGTAATCCCAGCACTTTGGGAGGCTGAGGTGGGTGGATCATGAGGTTCAAAGATCGAGACCACCCTGGCTAACACAGTGAAACCTCGTCTCTACTAAAAATACAAAAACAAAATTAGCCAGGCGTGGTGGCGGGCGCCTGTAGTCCCAGCTACTCGGGAGGCTGAGGCGGGAGAATGGCGTGAACCCAGGAGGCGGAGCTTGCAGTGAGCTGAGATCGTGCCACTGCACTCCAGCCAGGGCAACAGAGTGAGACTCCATCTCAAAAAAAAAAAAAAAAAAAAAAAAAGATGAGGTGGAGCCATGCCATGGATGGTGGGAGATGGCACGGAAGGAGGGGAGAAAAGCAGTCTAGTCAGGCCCTTAGGTGGGAAAGAGTGATATGTGTTCTATGAAATATCAGGGCCATGTGGCTCATGGGCATTGACTCAAGACAAGAGCACAGTGCAATGAGAAGGAAAGAGAGGCAGGGGCAGATCATGTAGGGCCTTGTCGACAGTGGGCAAGGTAACCTTTGAAGGGTTTTAACAGGAGAGGGACATGATCCAGCTAGTTTAAAAAGATCACTCTGGCTGATGTCTAGGGAAGAATAGAAGCAGACAGAGCAGTGAAGCTGTTGCAGGTGACAGATGATGGTGGCTTGGATAAGGAAGCTGGTAGTAGGGACAGATAAAAAGGCATGGCTTCTGTATAGCTTGGAGGGAGACCCAAAGGTCTCAATTGTTGACTGGATCTGGAATGGGGTGAGGAAAATAGAAAAATCGAAGAAGCCTATTAGGTTTCTGACTTGACCATCTGGTGGAGAGTGATGGCATTTATTAAGATGGAAAAGATTGTGTGATTTTTGTGAGGGGTGGGGCTGTGATCAGATTTGGAGTGAGATGTCTGGGAGTCATCTAAGTGAAGAGGCTAGAGGAGGGTTCTGGACTAAAATATAAATTTGGGTATAAATTTGGGAGTGAACAGCACATAGGTGGTATTGAAAGCCGAGGGAATAGATGAGAGAACTCAGGGAAAATAGAAGACGTAAAAGAGAAGTGAGACATAAGAGAAGAGCAGAGTTAGAGGTTGGGTAGAGGACGAGGTAGCAACAGAGTCTCAGAAGGAGCTGCCAGAGAGGTGGGAAGAAAACTAGGGGGATGTGGTATTAGGGAAGCCAAGTAAGGAAAATGTTTCAAGAAAGAGGGACTGGGTAGACACGTCTTGGAAGATGAAGACTAAGCTAAGGCCCTTGGATTTAGCAACATTGGAGGCCTCAGGTTATCCGACAAGAGCAGAGTCAGTGGATTGCGTTAGTTTCTGCTGCCTGTGGGTGATTTAGAAGTAGAAGCAAAAGCAGAAGCTGACCATGATAAAAATCATTTTGTTCTGAAATGAAATGATTACATGTAAGTTAAATTACAGGCCTCCATGGCTGGCTCTTCCTCCATCCCTGTCTGGGGATGGGCAGACACACACACACACACACACACACACACACTCCTCTTTAACAGAAATGATGCCTTTTAAATCTTCCATCATCTCAAAAAATCTTCCAAATCCTTAGGGATTTAGTGTATTTTTAACATGGAACTTTTTTACTGACCAGTCACTTGAGGCAGGAGTTGGGGGTATCTTATCAGAGAAGGAATTCAGTGGAACTATAGAGTAGAAATCCAATTATAAGTGGCTAAAGAGTGAATAGGAGATAAGGAAGTAAAGAGTGCAAGCAAATCTTTCAAGAGGTTATTCTGCGAAGCAAGATGGAAAAATGGCAGTGGCTAGTATGAGAAGTGGGGCTAAAAGAGAGGGTTTTTTTTTTTTGGTACAGATAGAGTATACTTTGAACATTAAAAAATTGTTTTGTGGGTGGAAGGCCTGCATCTGGGAGATTGGGGTGAGAAGGAAACTTTACGGCTGTATTCCCAGGTGCCAACCATTCTGGAGCACTGCCTTGTCTCCCTTGCCTCATCTTTCCTTCTTTTTGGCAAATCTTCAAACACCCCAGCCTGTAACCACAAATGCCCTTCAAGGGTGAGAACTGAGAGGGATGGGAAGGATTTCTGAACCATCTTCCTGTCCCCTCACTTTCCACTCAACCTTACCACCCACCTCTCCTGATGCCCCTTTCCCACCTCATATTCCCTGTCCCCAGCCCAACTCCCACTCCCACCTGGTTGAGGCACCATCTGGAAGAGCCTAAACATTGCTGCTTCTCCAAGATAGAACCATGAAGGCATGGCAGTGGCCATCCCCGGGCTTTCCCCTAGCTGCTTCAGGACAATTCTCTTAGGACAACTATTCAGTAGTTCACAAACAACATCGAATTGGGATGTCTAATCACTCTACAGCTGGAACATAAAATCTAATGGGGGATTTTCTAATTCTATGTTTTTTAAAATTTTACTTTAAGTTCTGGGATACATGTGCAAAACGTGCAGGTTTGTTACATAGGTATACATGTGCCATGGTGGTTTGCTGCACCTGTCAACCGATCACCTAGGTTTTAAGCCCCACATGCATTAGGTATTTGTCCTAATGCTCTCCCTCCCCTTGCCCCCTACCACCCGACAGGACTTGGTGTGTGATGCTCCACTCTCTGTCCATGTGTTCTCATTGTTCAGCTCCCACTTATGAGTGAGAACCTGCGGTGTTTGGTTTTCTGTTCCTATGTTAGTTTGGAGGGAAGAATCAGGTTTGGGAATATTCTTTAGCCCTAGAATAAAAACAAGTCCAGTTTAGTTTTCAGCTCTGAGACTTCCCTTGCCTTGATTCTATAGGCCCAATTTCCCTACCTTGGAGTCAATCTGAAGATTACCTAGGTTGATAGACATGATGTGATCAGAAAGTCATGTTCAAATACTGTGTGGATGCTCAAGTGCAGTATAGTAATGTCGGTGTTTCCCCCCAGATCATTGCTTCTCTGATAAGATACGTCCCCACTCTTGCCCTCAAGCCACTGGTCAGTAAAAAAGGAAGCTTTTTTGGTTCACATTAAAATGCATCAAATCCCTGAGGAGATGATTGTGAGATTACAGAAGATTTAAAAGGCATTATTTCTATGAGAGGGGTGTGTGTGTGTGTGTGTGTATGTGTGCCCATCCCCATGGAGGAGGAAGAGCCAGATGGGTGAGATGGGAGGTCTAACTTACATGTAATCATTTCGTTTCAGAACAAAATGATTTTTATCATTGTCAGCTTCTGCTTTTGCTTCTACTCCTAAGTCACCTACAGGCAGCAGAAACTAATGCAATGTGTCTGCAGCTATTTTGTGACTTTGTTTCATTCTTGGAGATATAAAAGTTTATATAGTTTTGAGTGTGCTGTGATACCAAATTTAATTTCTGGCCTTTCTTGTCCTTTTGTCTTCAGTTTATTCCAATGCCGGTACTCTATGGAGTTTTCCTCTACATGGGAGTTTCTTCACTACAGGGAATTCAGGTATTGTATGGTTCAGCCAGGGCAGTTTCTTCTCACTCAAGTTTGCATGTCCTGTCCAGGGAAGGACAGCTCCCCAAGAGAAGCACAACCAGTTCTTGAGAAAGTTATTTCCTAGTCTTGCCACTTAGGCTATTTTAGACATGTATTTGGATACAGGGAGAAAAACAGCCATGTTGGCAAGAGAGTACAGAGACTTCCAGGGTGGTCTGGCTTGATGTCATGGCTCCAGTCATTCAGTAATTATTCAACAGACAATTTTTTCGGCATGTATTAAACATTAGGTGCTTTGCCAGGTGCTGGTAAACTTGGATCTGAAAGGTTGATCAAGAACCAAAGTGGCTTTCACTCATGGACAGATCTAGGTTAGTGCCAGGCTAAAGTGTAAAAATGGGGTGTTTAACTTTGGGGGAGGGTTCATTGGCAGAAGAGATAGGGGAATAGTGGGAGTTGCTCCTGGTAAGGAGATGTCACTTCTTGTTATACTCTGCATTTTTCCATCCATCAACTATTGCTCTGAGTCTTTCAAAAAGAAAAATCAGGAGCTTGTCATTGATAACTTGGGTATTCCAGATAATATAATAACTTAGGCTGATTATTTTTTGTTTGAATGGAATGTCCAATGGCCAGTCGTATATACTGAGTTCTACTATGAACTTGGGCAGGTTATTTAATCTCTGGTTCTCTTTTTTCCTTATTGTAAGGATGATCATTTTTTATATATCTAGGATGTTATGAGGTTTTATTTTATCTTTTCACTATAAATAATCAATGAATAGCTCCAAACTCCTAAAACAAGTAAGAGATTTGGTTTTGATAATAAGCAAAAAGATGTAATTGGTTTATTTTGTTTTCAACACTCCCTGAGAAAGAGCTCTCTTAGGAGACACAGAGTGGGATAGGAGAAAGAAGTTTGAACCTAGAATTAGAAAAGATGGATTCAAATTTTGACTTTGCCACTTAATAACCTTGGCCAAATTGCCTGGTCTTTTAAAGTCTCAGTTTCCATTTCTGTCCAGAGGAAATGGTGTTACCTACCTTTCAGAGCAGGTGATGTAAGAGATATGAATGGGCCTAACAAAGCTTCTGACCCAGAGTGCCCTCCTGAAAATAAATGCCAGTTCTTTCCTTTCAGTTCTTTGATCGTCTAAAGCTCTTTGGGATGCCTGCAAAGCACCAGCCAGATTTCATCTACCTGCGGCATGTGCCGCTGCGCAAAGTGCACCTCTTCACCCTCATCCAGTTGACCTGTCTCGTCCTACTCTGGGTCATCAAGGCATCTCCAGCTGCCATTGTTTTCCCAATGATGGTGAGGTGGTTTTTAAAAAATAAATTCTTATTATCATTGTTATTTTTTAATGGTAAAATATTATAACTTTAAAATTTACCATTTTTAAGTGTACAGTTGAGTGGCATTAAGTACATTCACATTGCTGTGGAGCCATTACCACCCTCCAGCTCTGGAACTTTTTACATCTTGCAAAGCTGAAACTCTGCACCTATTAAACACTAAATCCCCATTCTCCCATACCCTCAGCCCCTGGCAACCACCATTCTACTTTCTGTCTCTATGTATTTGATTATTCTAGGTACATCATATAAGTGAATCACATAATTTGTCCTTTTGTGACTGGCTAATTTCTTTTCTTTCTTTCTTCTTCTTCTTTTTTTTTTTTTTTTTTGAGATGGAGTTTCACTCTTGTTACCCAGACTGGAGTGCAATGGCATGATCTCGGCTCACTGCAACCTCCACCTCCCAGGTTCAAGCGATTCTCCTGCCTCAGCCTCCCTAATAGCTGGGATTACAGGTGCCTGCCACCACGCCCAGCTAATTTTTTGTATTTTTAGTAGAGACGGGGTTTCACTATGTTGGCCAGGCTGATCTCAAACTCCTGACCTCAGGTGATCCACCTGCCTCAGCCTCCCAAAGGGCTGAGATTACAGACATGAGCCACTGCGCCCAGCTTGTGATTGGCTAATTTCATTTGGCTAATGTCTTCAAGGTTCATCCATGTTGTAGCATGTGTCAGAATTTCCTTCCTTTTTAAGATGGAATAGTATCCCACTGTATGTAAATACTACATTTTGTTTATCCATTCACCTGTCGATGATACTGTTGTAAATATGGGTGTACAAATATCTGTTTGTGTCTCCGTTTTCAATTCTTTGGGGTATATGCCAGGAGTGGAATTGCTGGATCATATGGAAATTCTATCTTTAATTTTTTTCTAATCCTCTAGATCCACATCCTCCTGGTGGGTTTCTCAATTTTGTCAGACTACATATAAGGCTTTGTATTCGTGTATTATGTTCATGGGTTAAATAAATTGCAAATTACTGGGAACTCCTAGAAGGGATCCTATCAATTCCAGATGTATTAGGAAAGTGGTCACTAAATTAGAGAGAAATGTACTTGAATTTAATAAGCCTGATTTGCCTCATTCCTTGTCCAGTCACCAATTATAGCTGATGATCACCAGTCCACCCAGGCAGGATTAATTCTTTGTTTTCCTTTGGCTAAAATGGCCCTCATGGAAAGAAAGTGGAGCAGCAATTGGGATGCCCTGGACATACCTTTATTGGGGAAATCAGCTGTCAGATTTTAGGCAAGTCACTTTCTCTCTCTGGGCCTCAGTTTCCTCATTTATAAAGTGAGTGTCAGGCCAGGCCAGAGGGCAGAGACGAAAACCACTAGAGACATATGATGCAGGCCCAAAGCAAGGATTTGGGTAGCGGAATGTATAGGCAAAGGATCAGAGGGAATAAAGATGGTCTTCTAAGAGAACACGTCATCCCACTGTGAGGAATGCTTGGGTGGCTGTGGCTAGTCCCACCATGGCCCAGCTCCAGCAGAGGCTTTCTACCCACCTGCTGTCCTGTAGCCTTCCTGCTGACCCCTAGCCATCTGCAGATGACGAGCTCATCTTTTCAATGACAGAATCCAGTTAGCTGCTCTCTAAGTCGTAGAGCTGTTATGATAGTTAAAATACTGTATGTAACATGTGTTACCTGGCACAAAGAAAGCATTCAATAAATGGTGACTGTTAGGATTATTATGAGTTTGATTTTGCTTGAAATGTCCTAGTCTGCTGTGAAAATAAGGCTTTGCTTTTAAGTCCAGGAAAGAAATTAGTCCCTTTCATTCACTTTCGTTTTTTATTTTTCTTCAGGTTTTGGCCTTGGTCTTTGTCAGGAAAGTCATGGATCTCTGTTTCTCTAAGCGAGAGCTGAGCTGGTTAGATGATCTCATGCCTGAAAGCAAAAAGAAGAAGTTGGATGATGCCAAAAAGAAGGCCAAGGAGGAAGAGGTCATAGTCCTTGCACCAACTGTATACCTGGGGGCCTCAAATTACAGAACATAGGAAGGGCCATGTGAAAAGTCAGCATGTCTGGAATCCCGAGGGTTATATTTAGGAGCTGGGAAGATTACCCCCAAAGATGTTCTCAGCTAAGAATGGATTAGGGATTCTTGCTCCTGTCTGTTCTTCATTTTTGGGTTTGACAGCCAGTTATTTTTTCCTTTGTTTACAATCTACTCACCAGGCTCATACCTAGAATGTGAACATACAATATGCCCTTATCAGCAGATTCAATGGCTCACATTCTTTCAAAAGGTCTAATTTGACAAATATATAAGGCCCATTATTTCCTAGAATGTTTGTAATGTATCTAATTGCAAATGGTGCTGTGGTTGGCACCATGCAAAGATAACTTGCATAGGACTTTCTGTCTTTTTTCATTTTCCGCAGCCCTTGGCATCTTGTCATCTACACAATGGACCCTCAATAAATGGCCTATATATGCAAAGAAAGAGTGTGTAGCAAAATAAAAATACCAGACCAAGAAATGAGTGAGCTGGGAAGTGTTTCCAAATACAGTTAGTGCCTAAAATAGTGTCCTTTGAAAAAACTTTTAAAAGACTTTTTTTTAGGCCAGGCACAATGGGTTATCTCTGTAATTCCAGGGCTTTGGGAGTTGAGGCTGGAGGATTACTTGAGGCCAGGAGTTTGAGACTAGCCTAGGCAACATAATGAGACCCTGTCTCTACAAAAAAAGAAGAAAAAAAAAAAGAAAAGAAAAAAATCAAAAGAATTAGCTGGATGTGGTGGCACATACCTGTAGTCAGCTACTTGGGAGGCTGAGGTGGGAGGATGCCTTGAGCCCAGGAGGTTGCTGCAGTGAGCTGTGATCATGCCACTGCACTCCAGCCTAGGCTGAGTGAGATCCTATCTCAAGAAAAAAAAAAGAAGACTTTTTTTTCCCCTAATATCTTGAACTTTAAAAATCTTGTATTTCTAAATAAACTTCAACAATTATAAAATATAAAGTCAATGGAAGAAAACGTTAAAGAGAATATTGATAGAATTCACCACATAAAATGTGATGCTTTCAGGCATCCAAAACTCTAAACAAAATTTTAAAATAACAGATAAATTGAGCCGTGTTAATATCCTTACTATTCAAATAATTCTTATAAATTAATAAGAATAATATGAAATTGAAATGAGCAATTGACATATATAATTTACAAAAAAGAAGTACAAATGGCCAGTTGCCTTATGACAAAAATTTCATTCTCACTAATAATCAAAGAAATGATTGTGCAGCATCTGGATTTTACGAAATGAAAATAAATATTAAAAAATAAAAAAATGAAAATTTAAACAAGGAGAATACTTTTTTTACTTGTCGAATTGGCAAAGATTTTTACAAGATAAAAACAAGTGTTGGCAAGACTGTAATTGAAATTGGCTTCTCATACACTAAAAATAGTAATATAGGCTGGGCGCAGTGGCTCATGCCTATAATCCCAGCACTTTGGGAGGCCGAGGCGGTTGGATCATCTGAGGTCAGGAATTTGGGACCAGCCTGGCCAACATGGTGAAACCCTGTCTCTACTAAAAATACAAAAATTAGCTGGGCGTGGTGGCAGGTGCCTGTAATCCCAGCTATTCGGGAGGCTGAGGCACAAGAATCGCTTGAACCCAGGAGGCAGAGGTTGCAGTGAGCCGAGATTGTGCCACTCCACTCCAGCCTTGGTGACAGAGTGAGACTTTGTCTCAAAAAAAAAAAAAAGGTAATACAATCTCTTTAGAGGACAGTTTGACCTTAGAGTCTTAAAAACGTATATGCCCTTTGGCCCAGCAACTCTAATTTTTAAATTTATCCTAAGGATATAATTATCAATGTAGACAAAATATTTTAATTGTGGTGACATAAAGAAAAAAAGAAAATTAAAGTAAATATATTCCAATGGAATATTGTACAACAGTTAAAAAATTTTTTTTTTTTTTGAGACAGAGTCTCACTCTGTCTCCAGACTGGAGTGCAGTGGCGTGATCTCGGCTCACTGCAACCTCTGCCTCCCGGGTTCACACGATTCTCCTGCCTCAGTCTCCTGAGTAGCTGGGACTACAGGCACGTGCCACCATGCCCAGCTAATTTTTGTATTTTTAGTAGAGGCGGGGTTTCACCATGTTGGCCAGGATGGTCTTAATCTCTTGACCTCGTGATTCACCCACGTCAGCCTCCCAAAGTGCTGGGATTACAGGCGTGAGCCACCATGCCCTGTCTAAAAATAAAGTTTTAAAAAATACTTAATGATGATAAGTGTTTTGTAATGATACTCAATGATGTGTGCTGTAGTCCCAGCTACTCGGGAGGCTGAGGCAGGAGGATCGCTTGAATCTGGGAGGCGGATATTGCAGTGAGCCGAGATAACACCACTGCACTCCAGCCTGGGCGACAGAGAGAGATCTTGTCTCAAAAAAAAAAAAAAAAAAGAAGATGGATGTGGTGGCTCATGCCTATAATCCCAGCACTTTGGGAGGCTGAGGCAGGCAGATCATCTGAGGTCAGGAGTTTGAGACCTGGCCAACATGGCAAAACCCTGTTTCTACTAAAAATACAAAAAAGTTAGCCAAGTATGTTGGCACATGCCTATAATCCCAGCTACTCAGGAGGCTGAGACAGAAGAATCACTTGAACCCAGGAGGCGGAGGTTGTAGTGAGCTGAGATCACGCCACTGCACTCCAGCCTGGGCAAAAGAACAAGACTTTGTCTCAAAAAAATAAAAATAAAAAAGATACGTGGACATGTTTCTGACATTTGATGTGAAAAACATAGAGAATATAAAATGGAGCATACAGTAAGACTGTCAAAGAATCTCACTTTTACTAAAACATATACATATACACATACTGTACACACACACACACGTGCATGCATGCACCCCCCACACACATGAAAAAGATTGGAAGAAAATACACCAGAATGTTTATTGTGGTTCTCTATGTCTCTCCAGTTGGTAAGATTATACATTTTTTGATTAATTTCCTTCCTCCATATTTACTGAATCCTTACTGTGTTGGTCACTGTTCCAGATACAGTAGAGTACACAGGACAGAGAGAGTCCCTGACTGACCCCATGGAGCTTACATTCTCTTGGAGGAGACACTGTCAACAAGCAAACAAGTCTATATTTGTTTTCTTGGTTATAGTGCTATAATTCTACACACACACACACACACACACACACATTATATATAATTTTAGGTAGTGATATGTTTTAAGAAGGTAGGGAGTGAGGGAGTTACTTTATTTAGGGTGATTAGAGATGACTTCTGAGGAGACATCTGAGTAGAGACCTGAATAAAGTGAGAAGCAAATTATGAGAATATCTGGGAGTAAGAACATTCCAGGGCAGGGGTAGAGAAAATGCAAAGGTCTTGAGGAGGAATGAGCTTGGTGTGTTTGAGGAACACCAAGAAAGCCGTGAGACTGAAAGGGACAGAGTGATAGCAGGGAGACCAGCTAGGAGGCTGGCAGCAGCTCAGGCAACAGGGGAGGGTGGCTTATGTTAAGGTAGAGGTGATGAAAGTGGCTGAATTGGGTACTTATTTTGAAGATAGAGCTGACGGGTTTTGCTAATGATGGTGGGCATGGGTGAAAGAGGAATCAAGTATGACTCTCAGATTTTTGGACTGAACAATTGGATGAATGGTTGTGCTATTTATTAAGATGGGGAGGACCAAGGAGAGCAGCAGGTTTAGGAGGAAAATCAAGAGATCTCCTTTGGATGTTAAGTTTGAGTGGCTGGTAGACATTATGTTCCTTATTTTCCGAAATTCCTGAAGTAAGTACATATTTGTTATCACGTGTTACTTTATAAAATTATTTTAAAAGCTAAATGAAATGAAAAGAAAAAGATGAAGACTTGACCCCCAAATTTCTCTACCTCATAGCCAACATTCATGTTCATTTCTTTATGTTGTTTTCAATTTTTTAACATAGTTTTCATATAACTATGATAATTATGTAATTGTGAGTTTGTATTTATATATATAGCACATATATATTCTGATTTTTCCCCTCAACCTGATTTCATAAGACACTTTCATGTTTCTATTTGTATCACGATCCTATTTTTTAAATGGATGTATAATGTTCTATAGTATTATCTCATATTTAATTTAAATATTTTTCCTTTGTTAAAATTTTCGATTGTTTTATATTACTTTAAACATCTTTGTACAGATAGTTTTTTCTCTGTAATTATTTTCTTTAAATTAGTGGGATTATTTTCTTTCTTTTTTTTTTTGAGACGGAGTCTCACTCTTTCGCCCAGGCCAGAGTGCAGTGGCGCGATCTCGGCTCACTGCAAGCTCCGCCTCCCGGGTTCACGCCATTCTCCTGCCTCAGCCTCTCCAGAGTAGCCGGGACTACAGGCTCCTGCCACTGCGCCCAGCTTATTTTTTGTGTTTTTAGTAGAGACCGGGTTTCACCGTGTTAGCCAGGATGGTCTCGATCTCGTGACCTCATGATCCGCCCGCCTCGGCCTCCCAAAGTACTGGGATTACAGGCATGAGCCACGGTGCCCAGCCGGATTATTTTCTAAGAAAACATTTTATTATGGATTTCTAAAAAAAGTTGTTTTAGATTAAGGGCACGTGCAGCTTTGTTACATGGGTGTGCTGAGTTATGCTGAGCTTTGGGCTTCTAATGATCCTGTCACCCAAGCAGTGAACATAGTAACCGATGGGTAGTTTTCCAACCCTTCCCCTGCCTTCCGCCTTTTGGAATCCCCAGTGTTTTTTGTTCCCATCTTTGTGTCCATGTGTACCCAATGTTTAGCCTCCACTTGTAAATGAGAACATGCATTATTTGGTTTTTTGTTCGTGTGTCAGTTCACTTAGGGTACTGGCCTCCAGCTGCATCCATGTTGCTGCGAAGGACATAGTTTTTTCTCTTTATGGCTGCGTAGTAGTCCAAGAAACTACAGTTTCTTTATTCAATCCACCATTGATGGGCACCTTGGTTGATTCCATTTCTTTGCTATTGTTAATAGTGCTGCAATAAATATATGAGTGCAGATGTCTTTTTGACAGAACAATTTATTTTCCTTTGGGTATATACCAAGTAATGGGATTGTTGGGTCTAATGCTAGTTCTATTTTTAGTTCTTTGAGAAATCTCCAAACTGCTTTCCACAGGGGCTGAACTAATTTGCATTCCCACCAACAGTGTAGAAGTGTTCAGTTTTCTCCACAATCATGCCAACGTCTGTTATTTTTTGACTTTTTAATAATAGTTATTCTGACTGATGTGAAATGGAGTCTCTTTGTGGTTCTGATTTGCATCTCTGATGATGCATGATGTTGACCAGTTTTTAATATGTTTGTTGGCCGCTTGTACGTCTTCTTTTAAGAAGTGTCTGTTCATATCCTTTGCCCTTTCACTTCTATGCACCAATAACACCCAGGCTGAGAGTCAAACCAAGAACACAATCCTAACTACAGTAGCCACAAAGAAAATGAAATACCTAGGAATATACCTAATCAAAAACATGAAAGCGCTCTACAGAGAGAACTACAAAACATTGCTGAAAGAAATCAGAGATGATTCTCTGAAAAAGAAGTCAGATTAGAAATGATTCTCTGAAAAAGAAATCATCTCTGATTTCTTTCAGCAGTGTGTTTTTTGTTTGTTTGTTTTGAGACAGAGTCTTGCTCTGTCGCCAAGGCTGGAGGGCAATGGTGTGATTTCAGCTCACTACAACCTCCTGCTCCTGGGTTCAAGCGATTCTCCTACCTCAGCCTCCTGAGTAGCTGGGATTACAGGTGCCTGCCATCATGCCTGGGCTAATTTTTGTATTTTTAGTAGAGATGAGGTTTTGCCATGTTGACCAGTCTGGTCTCGAACTCCTGACCTCAAGTGGTCTGCCTGCCTTGGCCTCCCAAAGTGCTGGGATTTAGGCACGAGCCACTGTGCCTGACCTCATTTTATTTTATTTTTTTTTGAGATGGAGTTTTCGCTCTGTCGCCCAGGCTGGAGTGCAGTGGTGTGATCTCGGCTCACTGCAACCTCCACCTCCCAGGTTCAAGGATTCTCCTGCCGCAGCCTCCCTAGCAGCTGGAACTACAGGCATGCACCGCCACGCCCGACTAATTTTTGTTTTTTGAGACGGAGTCTCGCTCTGTTGTCGCCCAGGCTGGAGTGCAGTGGCGCCACCTCGGCTCACTGCGGGCTCCGCCTCCCGGGTTCACGCCATTCTCCTGGCTCAGCCTCCCGAGTAGCTGGGACTACAGGCGCCCGCCACCATGCCCGGCTAATTTTTTGTATTTTTAGTAGAGATGGGGTGTCACCGTGGTCTCGATCTCCTGACCTCGTGATCCGCCCACCTCGGCCTCCCAAAATGCTGGGATTAAAGGCGTGAGCCACCGTGCCTGGCCCACGCCCTACTAATTTTTGTATTTTTAGTAGAGACGGGGTTTCACCATATTGGCCAGGCTGGTCTTGAGCTCCTGACCTCGTGATCCACCCACCTGGGACTCCCAAAGTGCTGGGATTACAGACGTGAGCCACTGCACCCAGCCAGCCTGACCTCTTTCAGCAGTGTTTTGTAGTTCTCTTCGTAGAGATCTTTTACCTTATGGACTATTATTATTTTATTATTTTATTTTTATTTTTTTTGAGATGGAATCTTACTCTGTTGCCCAGGCTGGAGTACAGTGACACAACCTCTGCCTCCCAGCTTCACGCCATTCTCCTGCCTCAGCCTCCCGAGTAGCTGGGACTACAGGCGCCCCCACCACACCTGGCTAATTTTTTATATTTTTAGTAGAAACGAGGTTTCACCGTGTTAGCCAGGATGGTCTCGATCTCCTGACCTCATGATCTGCCCGCCTCAGCCTCCAAAAGTGCTGGGATTATAGGCATGAGCCACCACGCCCGGCCTACCTTATTGATTATTTTAAACCTACAAAAGTAGAAAGAAAAGACTTCTTATTGTTAACAATTTGTTTATTTGAATTAGCATCCAAAGAAGAGCCATATATTGCAATTGGTTGATATCTGTCTTAAATCTTTTTAGGGGTTCTCTTTCCATTTTTTTTAAAGTTGAAGAAACAGGGTCTTTGACCTCTAGGGCTTCTCACCATTTAGATTTTGCTAAGTGTGTTCCTTGGTGTCATTTAAAATGTTCTTCTTTCTGCTATATTCGTAGTAAATTGGTCATTAGATCTAGAGGTTTACTCAGATTGACATTTTCTTTTTTTCTTTTTTGAATGCCATTCCACATGTATAAATATCTGGTTGTCTCTCATTTTGTGGTAACTCAAATCTATGAAAGAACCTAATTATATTCTTTATAATAAATGCACAATGAAATTAGGTAGAAATTGTGGTAGAAGAATGGGCTGACGAACTTATGGTCTTACTTGGTCCAAGATATAATAATGTTTCTTTTTCTTCCAGGAGGCCGAGAAAATGTTAGAAATTGGGGGAGACAAGTTTCCCTTGGAGAGCAGGAAGTTACTAAGCAGTCCTGGAAAGAACATCAGTTGCAGGTAAAACTTCCAAACACCAAGGAGTTTACTTTTGGGTTGTTCTCTAAGTGTTCTGGCTTTGTGGTGGTGGTGGTGTCACAAATGCAGCTGCTAGCATAAAGAGCTAAACATTCGGCCTCCCAGTTCCATCCTGTGAAAATACCTTGTCCATCTCATTGTTCGTTGAATACCTGCTGTGTACCAGGCACTGTATCAGGTTACGGGAATCACAAGAAGAGAGGTAAGAAAGCCAATGTACTGAGTGCCTCCTTTGTGCTGGTTTTGTGCTAACGGGTTTACTTACGTGTTGTCAGTTAACCTGTACTTACATGAATATCACTCTCCACATTTGTATAAGTGAAGAAACTAAGTCTTAGAGGGTTTTAGGTAATTTATCCAAAGTTACAATGTTGCTGGATAGAAAGATTAGGATTCAAACCCTGGTCTTCTTCTATTCCTCAAACCAGTGCTCCTTCTGCCTTTCTTTGCCACCTTCCAAAGATGAAAAGGATATGGTCTTTATTTCCAGAGAGTTCTCAGCCTAGTAGGCATGAAATCCAATGCTTGGGCAAGCTTTTGGGGATAGGGAGAAATAGTCAATATTAGCCTGGCTTGTGGCGTCTGTAGTTCTGGGAGCAAGGGGGAATTGAACCGGGATCGTGAAAATTCCTTACTTCTGCCAATGATTTTAGCGCCTTTCTCTATCAAACCTATTGCTCACCACAAATGACAGGGAGCTAAATTGGTCCATTCATGGTTTTACTCCTGGTGTCTTGTTTCTGAATTGGAAGGGGTGCACATAGCATTTGTGTGCCTCTAGGTACCATAGGCTGAAAAACCTAGAGGTCAAGAGGGAGCAGAGAAGGAAGACAGCAGGATATCTGGGTCATTGAGATTCTGAAGAATTTACTGCTGAATCATTGAGTTGGTTGTGGTTTATACTGTGGGGGAAATTAGGACAGTCTTTTTCTTAATAATAGTCTTGGTTCTTAATAAACTTTCTACGTGTTGTTGTGGAAGGAGCCATGAGCTTGATTTATTTGGTGGCAAAGTAGGAAGAATGTTTTCCCTTTAACAGGATGCTGCCTCCTCTCTTGGCATTTTAGAAGGAGATAATCTGGCTTGCAGAAAACGTCAAACTATTCTGTTTCTAGGAAACCAACGGCTGGGTTCAAGGTCTTGATTCTCTACTTGCTGTTGTTTGACCTTGGATAGTCACTTAGCTCTGAGAGCTTTCATTTCTGCACCTTCAAAATGAGGATGTTAATAATCTCTGTCGCTATGATAGTTAAGATATTAGGAAAGTCCTTTGTGAACTATGAATAGAAGAGATTTGGCCGTTTAAATGGGAAAATGAATGAAAAGTGGCTGGCATACAGCAAGTGCTCAGTAAGTGGTAGTTCCTGAGGCTGCACTGTTGGTATCATAGCGTTGTCAGCAACATCTCCAGTGAGGCCCTTCGGAGGAGTGCACAGTTGTGGGGGCAGGACTGGCCGCCACCTGGCACATCAGCCCAGCTTTCAGCACCACCTCATGGGCCACCTTGCCTCTTCCCATTCCAACTTCAGTGGCTGCAGAAGAAAGATCAGACACCATCTTGTTCCCAGAATTCCTGAGAGCTGTTGGCTGCGTGGTCTCAAACCCCATCCTCTCCCTTCTGTGGGACAGTGATCATTATAGACTGCGGTATGTATTTTACTTGTATGTCTGACATTCACTGTCCTAATCATTGATTTCAGATGTGACCCCTCTGAGATTAATATATCTGATGAAATGCCTAAAACTACAGTCTGGAAAGCTCTCAGTATGAATTCTGGAAATGCAAAGGAAAAGAGGTAAAGAGAACTGTAACATCTGATTTTTACTTATTTCTGGCTTTTGACAATGGCAATATTGAAGGTAAAATGTGTTTTAGTTGTAAAATGGAATTTGTGTAATAAATAGCACTTCCAGGAACTGCCGTTAACCACATAAGAATAGCTATAAGCCTTAGAAAAGAAAAAATGTTTTCTAAATATTTGGTCAGGGTGTTTCAAGCAGCCCGTTTACACAGGTCCAAGGTCAGGAAGGGATTATTTTGGCATATAAATTTGCTTTGCCTGTTTATTTCCTTTAATCCTCTTTCTAGTTCTCTTTCAGAATCTAAAGGGCATGTCTCTGGTTACTGCAACCACAAAAAGTAGAAAATTGCTAAAATATTCAGATAGTGTTGATAGTACTGATACATTCTTTAACCTATTTACCTTATTACATAATGAGAACTAACAACAAGTAAAGATATTTGAAATATTAAATTGTAACTTTTTTTTTCTTTCTAATTTTTTCTTTTCCTTTTTTTCTTTTTTTGTTTTTTTGAGACGGTCACTCTCTGTCTCCCAGGCTGGAGTGCAATGGCACAATCTCAGCTCACTGTAATCTCTGCCATGCAGGCTCAAGCAATCCTTCTGCCTCAGCCTTCCAAGTAGGGAGTACAGGTGCATGCCACCCCTGCCAGCTAACTTTTGTATTTTTATAGAGATGAGGATTTACTGTGTTGCCCAGGCTGGTCTGGAACTCCTGGACTCAAGCGATCCTCCTACCTTGGCCTCCCAAAGTGCTGGGATTACAGGCGTGGGCCACTGCACCCGGCCGTAACTGTTTTTCTGTGTTGAAACCAAATACTGTATATCATTTACTAATAGCATAGATCAACCTTAATCAGGTTAATGAAGAAAATGGAAGAACTTGAGGCATTTTTGCCTGCATTGAGGTAGGCTATATGCCAAAATTTCTTGAATAATTTAGTCCAAATACCATTTAAATATAAGTAAATAACTGAAGACAAAATCTCAGGCCTTCTTAAAGTCAACTTTTCTAGTTAAAAAAAAGCTAGGAATTAGGAAACCTGGTCCTTCGATTAATTCCATGTATAACTTGACAGACCACTGTTTCTGGTGTTCAGTTTACTCAGCAGGAAAATGGAGATAATAATAACTAACTGCCCCACTCCTGAGGCTGCTCCGAGGAGAAATTGAAGTGCTCTGAAAAGTCACAGCCACCAGTGGGTGGTAGTGGTGATTTATGTCTTCATCGAATGGGTTAAAATGAATCTCTGCTGAATGTGAGTGAAATATAGAATCTTGTTTCCTTCGGAGGAAAATCCAGGCAGCTGTCGAGATGTATATAACGCACGTGGTTATTTTTAGTTGAGAACTAGCCTACTTGTAAATGAACTTAAAATATAGCCAGATCCAAATTGTGGTGACATCTTCAAAGTATTGTGTCAAAAGGAGGAATGAATCATATGTTCCCTTTTTGTCTAATTGTAACACTTTTATTCAGTCTCTTCAACTAAGAGTCTTTGCTGGGATGGAAGATTTGGGCCGTGTGGTGCCTCAGGGAAGTTCTGGTTACAGAGAAAATGGCGAGTCTCTCA